>NC_088979.1:65989692-66127192 GCF_963932015.1 Anas acuta | reverse complement strand
CCCTGGACAACACCTACTACTCAGAACTAAGTTTTGAGGAAACAAAGCAAATGCTGCACAAAGAAACCGTCCAATTACTGCCCATGGCTTAAGATGTACAAAGAAGTAGGTCATGGATTTTTCCCTGCCCAATTGCCAGATCACAATAACGAGATAAATGGACATGTCCTGTTCAGATCTCTACACTCCGTCATTATTTGATTGAAGTATTTCCAGTTTTTCATATAATGTCTCCTTAACCTTTCAATTAAATCCAATCCTTTTCAGATGAGAAAAAAAATAATAAAAATCTGATTTTAAATACCAAGCTGCTAGTAAAATTTGTTTGAAAACCCGAAATCTGTTTCTTCAATTTAATGCAGTCAGAAAGGACTGGGTGGATGTACACTAGGTCAAACTGTGCCAAGCCTTTATTCTAGCATAAGCTGAAAGCTGCACGGCTGTTTATTGCTGCCATGGACATCCTCCTTGTGTAAAATGAAAGAGAAATTAATGAACACGCACTTCGACTGAATAAAATTTCGACCTAAAATTAAGACCGTGGTTGGACTGATTAAAAGGCATGCTAAAGAAGCTCCTTTCCTCTGACCTTCACCTGTAACTAGGATAAATTTGAATCAAACCTTGAGGTAAACCAGAAATCTCCAAAATGTTGTAATGTGTGTCATTAGCACAAAGTTTCCTCTGCAGATTACTCTCCTCCCTTGCCTCTCTGTATTCAAGAGGGGATTTGGATACCCTTTGAGTTACTCTTTGCTGTAGAGATATATGGCACATACAAGAGCTGTTGTTGGACACAGCTGTCTTGTAAAGGAACATTAAAATGCTAACATCTCTCAAATACGTAAAATATTTTAAACAAGCACCTTGTAAGATTTTTAAACACGTAAGCTAAAAAATATATAAAACATGGTCATAAAAGAAAGTAAATCCACTATTGCTTCCACCATTACCAGCAGCAGTGGAAATATTTAACTATAATAAATTGCATGTTCCCTTACAGCTGAAAACTCCATTATGGGATTTATTTCATTCATTCTTCTCCAGAAATAAATTGTCAACTGAAGTTGAAAATTAAAAACAAAAACAAATTTATCTACACCACCCACCAAATCAAGGCCCTGGAGCAATGTACTATAAAATTATTGATATGAAAAGCTAAAACAATTTAGTCAGTGTTGGAGTACGAGTCTTGGTGGAAAAAGGTAAATATTGTGCTTTGAGAAATCAATCACTACTTTTTTTTTTTTTTCTTTTTGTATTTCTATTAGGTGACCCACCAGGGACAAAATGGCATCTGTGTAAAGATTTACCGATTTTTCCTTCCTTTGAGGTCTGAATAATCCCAGTGACCTGGTATTAGCTCAATCCTACTAGTTTGCTGTGGACAGGGATCTTCAGAGCAGTAGCTACATTTCAAACTTTAATTTAAAATAAATCAACACGGCAGCATTTAGAAAATACAAAGGGCTGCGTCTGGTTGTGTCAAGGCATGAAGCAGTGGCAAAACCAAAACAGAATTACAATCACTTTCTCCTTTAATATTATGCTTTGACATTACAGGAGATCCTGGGTCCTTCACCAGCCACCCACTTACACATGAATGCAAGGAGGAAGAAGAAGGCCTCACTCCCAGCTGCCTACAGCAAGGGAACAATTTGGGCATGAACACCCAGTTCAGCAAAGCGTGTCACAGTGTGCATAAGACCGCTTCATTTCGGCAAAGCATTCAAGAATATGCTTAACTTTAAATATGTACTTAGCTGAATTGTCTTGCTGAGTGGGGATTGATGGCTGAATTAAGGCATTAAACTTTAATGACAGAGCTGGGAACACAGCATAGTATGTAAATGGGGATTTGTCGGGACTAGAACAAACTGATTCAAATAATGCAATCATTATATGATTAAGATCTCTTAAAAGACGTGAAGCCATTGGAAAGGTTTAGGGTCTGCTGACTTGCGATGGGTGACAACCATCTCAGTCACTCCACTCCTCGCACCATCTCAACTCACCTGTTTTTAGAGTGTCTGGTGGGGAGACCGGGTGGGAATCTCTTCCACACAGTAGCTGAAACACAAATCTGTTGGTACAACTTCAATCCTGGGTGTTGCCCAGGGCAGCCCTGCAGTGTTGGTTTCTGATCTCCTCTTGAGTAGGATGAAGGAAGGTACCATGATAGCGTTTCCAGGTGTCTCCACATTCCTCGACATCACTGGCTTCCAGCTGCTTTTGGTACTGCCACCAGTAGTGCTAGGGTCAACCTGAGCATCTCTCTTCCTCTCATCCTGTGAGGCTTTGGTGTGAATGCCTTGAGGGCTCTGCCAGTCATCCTTCACACTACCTGTGCACCCAGTGCCTCTAGGAGGGTGACCATGGAGCCACAGGCTGTGGTTTCCACTGTGTGCGGCTGACACCCGCTCTTTGTATTTCTCTCTTTCTAGATCCACTCGGGGCAGCCAAACCATTCACCCAGTGACTCACGAAGATGGAGATAGGGATGAAAGCTAACTGCCTGTCTGTCCAGAAGTGGCTGAGGTAATGCTTGCCGGCAAAAGCCACTGGTTCATTTCTGCTTGGCAGAAGATGCAGCGTTTGCTCCTCCAAGTCTAGCAGTATTTTATTGTGCTTCCCTCCTTCATTGTTTTTGTGATTTTTGTCATGTGTTTTCTATATCTCGGATATATCCGGAGTTACCTTTCCGTTAACAATCTATTTGACAGCTGTGCTATAAGCCGTTAAATTATTGTGTTGGTTTTGCATGTTACAATAAGTTGAACAGAAATATTTTATTATTTTTTTTTTCTTTACAGTAAAAGCAGTGTTAAGCCATTCAGTGAAGTTGGTCAATCTCAGAGGCTGGTGGATGTACCAGCAACTCTGACATTAGTTTCTGTGCCTGATTCTCAGATGACCTGCAAGAGATCTTTGGCTATGTTTGTGCGCCAGAGATGTTTGCACAGTGAATCAATTAGTTTCAGAGGAAGGAATGAGATCAGGGGCATGCTCGGGGTAAGAGAGAAAACATCTCCCCCACACACCAGAGTAAATACTCAACTTTACTGTGAAGAGAGGCGCTCCAAAGTCAAGTATGTTCCTCAATTTAGAAGCCACCTAAAAATCATAGCAAGAATGTTGGGCAAATTGTACAAACTAGAGCAAAAATGCTTACTTACCATGTGGGCTTCTGATCTCAAGCATCTGAACATCACAGTAAATACTAATTTTTATTTATGTGGTACATGTTTTGTTTTGAAAAAACATACATAGCTTCTGTTATATGGGAGTATTGCCTGCTGGAAAGCCCTAGTATCATTTTGATACTGGAGGAACCATTTTGAATTACTATCTTTGGTAGGGTTTTTGTATGTGTGTGTGTATTTGTTTTGTACATTGTATGTGTGTGTGTATTTGTTTTGTACAATGGTGGGAAAAATTAAATTAAAAATGACAGATAAAAATATTTCATTTAAATAGCTAGATTAAGCAGTGGTTTCCTTGAAAGTGTTTGTTGAAAGCTTCAATATAGCAAGTTTGACATAATTAAATGACGATGCAGTTAACAGTTAATCTCCTCTGAGAATGACTTTTATTATAACAAATAAAAATCCTGCCTCAATTGTTCTTTGAATGTAAACCATGTATTACATGACTGATGTAGCTTCCTCTTCTCACCAGTTGAATTTCTTAGACCAAAGTGGCACATCAAAGAAATGTTTTACACATTTGGTGTCAGAAGTGATATGATTCCAACTAGAACTGCATACAGTTGTGTAACTGTTCTCCAAATTTGTGAGCCTTATATTCCTATTATTCTTTAACAAATCTTATGTCATCCTTAAGACTACAAAATAAAAGTGGAGATGGCATGAGTTATGACATTTTCACTGAATACTTGTACCTAAGACCCACAGTACATTCTAGAGAGAGGGAAAATACCATAACAGACTCGATAAGCATTACCACTTAACCACTGCAGGAATAACAAAACCTAAAAGCTCCAGGATCTGAAAAGATCAGATCTACCAGGACCCTGTTTTGAGCAGGTGGTGGATTTGGCTCCTCCAGATATTGCTTGCAGCTTAGATAGTTCCAGTCCTCTGTGATTGCTGCACGGTCTCTTTCTTATCGCCCTAAGCATTTGTGATTTGTCTATCTGGCTTTTGTTCAAGTAAGTAGCACACTCCTTTATACTCAAACAAGTATCATAAGGCAAACAAGTAGAATGCTCCTTCATAATGCTACAGAGCACTGTAAAGATATAACCCCAACAAGCTTTATAAAGAGAATTAGTGTCTTTTTCATAGGCCATCTGATGCTGCTAGAACAAATATAGCTATTGAGAGGCCCCACACACTGTTTCAGATCCTAAAAAAGCAGCAAAAACCAAGCCAAATACAAGACAGGGACAATTGCTCTGGTAGATGAGGGTATATTTCTTTTCCCAGTATAGTTCGTTAGGTTAGTCTGATACATATTAGGATAAAAAAGGCCATTTACATAAATTTATACTATATATTTCCATTGAATAAATTACAAAGTCAAGCTTTGTGAAACATTTGGTGCAAAATCCCCCTTTGACCAGCTCAAGTGTTTATACTCTCCAGCTTTTTCTGCAGCTCTGCACTGACATGAAGGATCTCCGAGGGGCTTTGCAGAGTGAACAGATGTGTTGGGACTCTGGGCCAGTCGACATCCTTGATTTACGGTCCTGATTTGTGATCCTGATCTTGAACTCTAGCTGTTCTCTAACTGAATCTCTAGCTGCTCCTGACGCTCACAAATACATTCCTTATTGCTAAGCATTCCTCAGATGGCTTGCATAAAACATTTCAACCACTGCAAACTTCTTATTTCAACTGTGTGCTATTTGTAACATGACCGGCCCTCTGGTTAGTACTATTGGAGCTGTGCATGAGCAAGGATTAGGGCTGAGTGAATACGTACCCTAAATGACCATTTGCATTCAAAAGGGACTTTTTATTTAGCTGTGGTTATAAGACTTTCATATTTATTTTCTATGAATATGTGATCATTTGAGCTTTACGAGCGTAATACTTGTTTGTGAGAATTCCCTTGTGACTTACTCATGAGAAGCAAACATTTAATTCCAATGTTCAGTCACTAAAAGGCACTTCAAAATTTTCAATTGACTTTGGTTAGATTAGTTATTCAAATAAAATGTTACGATCCATGCAGATAAAGCAAAGCGCAGGTTGGCAATATTACAGTCCATGGGACAATTAATATTAATATTCTCCTTGTTACTTTGAAAAACTGTATCAATGTAGATCAAAAAGTGTATAGGCTATAAATTAAAGTTACTTGATTTATTGCAGAAGATACACTCCCAGCTGAAATTTTCAAAGTGTATTGCAAAATTAATAAATTAAATGATTTGCAGACCTGTTTATTCACTGAAATCATTCATTCACAATTTTGTAACCAGCATATTTCAGACAAGAACTGCAGCTCTTCAAATGATTCAAGGCAAAATTTGACAAAGAAAATCCTCTGGTGAGATCAGCCTGTGTGAGCTAGAGATGCAGGATATGGTTGCTTGGTTACTAAGTAGGAGTCCACCTGGAGAGCACAATGCTTTTGCGCTTCATGCTATGGAGATGGTCTTTGCGCTTTTATTTTGAATAGCATCACTGCTGAATGTTAACATCTGAAACGTGGATCTGGGCAACCTGAACAAACAGTCATCGGTCTCGCATCTGCAGCCGGTGGTAGGTAGGGTGCCCTTCCTTCCTGCACAGAAGGTAGAGCTACAGAAAAAATAACAGACACAAAATTATTTTTAAAAGCATTTAAGAGAAGCTACCTCATACGTTATTCTCTCACATGTGCTCCACCACCCTCAAATAGACGATTCACAGTGCTTTAGTACCTTTTTATATGTTTTCAATATATCTTTGGATTTTTTTTTTTTAATTATATACTTGTAAATACATTTTAATACACAATTTTTTATAAAATAATCTGCTTGTAGAAGTTGAAAATTATTTTCATTTGAAGCTCATTCTTGACAGAAACAGCATGTAGCAAGTTTCTCCAATTTGCCAAAATGTGTTTATAAAATAAAATATATTTTCTACTGCCGCCTTTGAGTGCAGACCAGACTTAACTTCCAGAAGCTGTGAAAATGAGAAAAAGATGAAAATGAAGATAGAAGTTAATACTATTCTTAATAATACTGTTCTTAATATAGTTAATACTATTCTTAATAATAATTATCAATAATAATAAAATAATAATAATAAAAAATCTCTCTGGGAATGTGAGATGGCTTCAGAACTTCTCAGTCTGCTGTATTCCTCATCCAGTCTTGAAGCATGTTTCAAACCCATAGTAATGCTTACTGTTTACCAAAAATGCAGGTTCTTCTTTTGAGAAAATAATTGACTCATGTTTGCTGAAATAAAAATGTGGAGATAAGTATTGACGAGAAAACGCATACCACAGATTAAATTTTTTAGTCTTGTCAAAGTCTGTTTTTATAGAAATATGCTTTATCTCAAGTCACTTGTAATTTACCTTTCAATAAATAAAGGAATTAAATCCATACAAAATGATTTAGTCCTGATTTGTGGATTCTCCCTCCTTGGAGGCCTTCCAAAGCCGCCTGGAGATGGGCCTGGGCAGCCTGCGCTGGGTGGCCCTGCTGGGGCAGGGCTGGGGCCTGGTGGCCTCCAGAGGGCCCTGACAGCCTCAGCCCCTCTGTGACTCTGAGATTCTGTGATTTTAAAACTTCTTAAGCTTTGAAAATTTAGAAACGTGGTAACAAATTTTTTGGATATAGTACAAGGCAAGTCATGCCTCTTCACCATTCTCATATTTGACAACTTTAACAATTTTTAAATTGCCAGTGGAGAATCCTAACCTGTTGTACAAAATAAACCCATTTTTCTAAATCCATTGTATATGAAAGAAAACCTAGTCAACATTTTAAGATTTTTTTTTTTTAATAATTCTGAAATGTATTTGATGGATATGGAAAACGCACTGAAAAACCTCAGCTATTCAAACTTTTAAGATGAAATGATGATGTCTTCATGAAGTTCATTGCTGCATTTCATGGTAAATTGGGCAGTTACCTAAAAGCCTTCATCCATTAGTTTCCTATTATTGGGTAGCATAACCTCCAAATTAAAATTCACAAACTATGTTATATTTTCAACATTCAAAAGCTCAATTTTAGTATATCTTTAAATTTTCAAATATTTATAATGTGTTTTCGCTACTGTGTTGAAAGCAAACAGGTAGAAAATGGATTATTCCCCTTTCAACCATGCAACTATAAATTAGTATCAGAAGTATTTTCCATCATTTGATGCCTCAGGGGCTACAGATAAAAATATTTTTTAATCAAATCTTTAATTGTTTTCTTAATTGAAGGAAATGCTAATGTATTGTTAGAAATGCAGAAAGCTTTTGTTTGAGTAGATACACAATTTTAACTATGAGTGACTCTCAGAAAACAGCATGATTTAATTTGTGGTCACAGTCAAGAGATATATTCGAATGGCTTCAGCTAATCTTATGGCACACTTTTTTTATGCTTCTGCAGCAGGCATCTTTTCTTCTTCTAATTATCATATTTCTTAGCTGCAGAACAGATTTAAGATGCTGGAATTATTTTATCATCCACTCCACTTATATGCAGTAGTGCATTTGAGGATACAAGTAGTTTAGAAACTTCTTCATAAACTGAAGTAAGTCTCATGGTAAATACTTTATTGATCTATACATGGTCACTTCTTAACAGACTCTAGAAATTGCAGAGCATCTTCTTTTCAATGGTCGCCTCTAAATGGGAGGTTTCCATTACAATTATGGCCACAGTCGGTGTAAAAATGAAACTTGACCAAGCGAAAATACTAAATAAATAAATAATATGTAGAGTTGATCTCACGTCAGTATTACTTGTCTATGAAACACCTGTTGCACATCTAAGCCCTAGATGTTGTTTTCCATGCAGTTCACATTTACCCTTGTCAAATGTGAAGGATCTCCAGCTGTAATCTGACTCCATACTGGAACAAGATCTGGAGGGAATGTATCAGCATCCCCTTATTTTCTTCCTCTCTGTGTGGGGAGGATGAGCAGGCAGCAAACGGCAAGGAGTGGTGCACCCCAGCAGCTGAACAGCTCAGGGACCGCGATGTCCCTTGCAGGTGAGCCTCAGCTGCTCTGGACAAAGTGAATGTTCACAGCATTTTCTCCCCTGACCCTTGGCTCACTCTGATGGGTTCTTTCATTTTAATGTTAATTGAAGGCCATGGTGAAGGGGGATCTTCACTCCACTTTTTCTGAAGTAATCTCCCACCTCTGGAACCCTCAACCTTTGGGTGGATGAGGGTTTGGAGCTTTGAATGGATCCAAATGGACGGAATGGATCCTTGCCAATGGTTTGAGTGGGTCCTTGCCATTTCCTTTTCCTCTTCCCCATTCCATCTTGGAAGGTGAAGCTCCCTTTCCTGAAGGTTGCTGAAGCCTGGCTGGAAATGTCCAGGAGCTTCCAGTTCTGCCAAGAAACTCCCATGAAAAGGCAGTCCCAACTGATCAAGGCACTGAAACATCACGGTACACCATACCAGCAGCCATCGGCAAAGCTTTGTAGTGTTCTGCCTTGCACATCAGCTCCTTCACTGTTAAATGTGTGCCAACAATGGTCTGAGTAACATCATATTTTAGCAGGTAAAAAATTAAGGCCTATCTACAGATTTCATTTTAAGTGAGCAATTTAATGTTGTCTTAGATCTACATAAAAAGAGAAGTCTTTTTGTTTGTTTGTTTTGTTTTGTTTTAGTCTTGTGATCAATTATTATTGAAATTCTAACTTTCTTTGGGCCAAATTCTACTTTGAAAACAAAATTTAATCACGAGTTACTTTGTTTAGTATTACTCTGCAGAGGATTTATTGATTGATTCATTATTTTTTTTCTTATGCAACAAATGAATGAAATAAGGGATGACTCTTAAATTAAAGAGTGGGTTATCACCTTCAGGGAGAAAGCAAAGGAGTTAGGAAGAACTTCAAATAAGGGATGGACGAAGACATTTATGACAGAGGGGTTAGTGTTCACTGTCTGCTAGTTTGAAAGAAAGGAAGATCCTGTGTGTGACAAAGCTTTTTCAGTCTCCCAAAGCCCAATTTGTCAGCTATTAGTGCATGCTAAAAAACCTTAGCCCTTTGATAAAAGGGTGGGAAAGAAGCTATGAATGGTTAATCCTGAAGTAATTTTTCATTATTAGTATTTTTTTTATTTATAGTATTTAATAGTATTAAATGTGGTATTTTGCCCTGTCTTTGTTGGGTAGGTAGCTGCTTGTGTTCTGCCAGTTAATCCTGTTCTTTTGTGCATTTTAATTATAAAACAGCTAATACTGTGGGTGACTGCTCCTAATAAATTAAAAATATCTGGATAAATAGAGAGGTGGTGTTGTCTATTAGGTGCAATATCTGGGTTTGGGTGAAAACAGGAAAGTCTGCTCGAACTCCTAGAGCAGAAAGACTTTCCTGCAGTTCAATGTGAGTGGAAAGGACATGATGTCAGCTCTAGCAGATATGTCTGAATTATAAGGACATGGGAAGTTTTGTTCAGGGGAAGAGATAGCAGACAGAGCTTCATATTTAGTCTGTTTGGTCCTCATAAATACTGCCGTTAATTCTACGTGTGACAACAAAAAACATTTTGCAGGCTGGTGAGAATTTACATTTCCAGCTCAGTGTGGTCAAAGCACAGGCTTAGAGAAGAACAACCTATTTGTGCATTTCCCCAAAAGCGATGGTTCATGTGCCTCTGAAGCAGAAGGGCCAAAATGCCTAAGCTGTGGCCAGACTCAATGCTTGCCTCACCAGCGTTGCTGCTAGTCATACTGCAAAGTCACTGTGGGTTTTGGTCTCTGCTGTTTGCACCAACTTCTGATACTCTGAAACAGAAGGGACTTGCCGTGGTTTTTTAATCAGGCCCTTGCATTTGTCCTTTTGTTGGTATGTAGGACTCAGCAGCTCTCGGAGGCAGATTTGAGCCAGTCTTTCTGGATGAAGTCTCTGCAAAATTTGGATCGCTTCACGTAGGAGCCTCCATGGAAACTGAGCTCTTTTGCAAGCCTGATCATCGTTGTCTTGGCGCGACTTGATCTTTCTGCATCAGCGTAACCTTCCTCGGGACCTCTCCATTGGAGAGAGCACTGAGCTGAGGGGAAAAAAGGATCAGGACAAAATGTACTATAGTAACCCTTATTAATGAATGAATGCATACTCATGCATACTTCAGATATCTGCTTTGATATCCAAATACAATAGAGCTATAGACCAGGCTCGGATTTTGACCTTCAGTCTATTACCACTAGGGCATTTATTCATGAATTGGTTTCTTTAGCCTTCTGTTGTTTTCCTAAGCTGAGCTGGAGCAGGGAAGAAGCCTGGTAACCCCTGCTGTGCTGGAGGAGATTGTCCCCAACCAGCGGTGATGGTGGGAGACTGGTGCGTCTGAGCCCAACGTGTGGCAATGCTTCCTGCCATTCTTTCTTCATAAACAGAGCCCAAGCTTTACTAAAAAGCTTTGGTGTTGGGATAATGTTAATTTTGTCAGGAAAAGACTCATTTTCAAGGGATATATGAGGGATCTAAATAACATCCATCTCGGTCATGTAATACTATGTTTTGTTATGAAGCACAGGTTGTACAGCTGAGACTGCAACAATCGGTGGACAGAGCTACAGAGCTACGCCTTGTAAAACCATTTCTGCTCAAGTGCAAGTCCCTATCTGCCTCTTATATCCGGCTTTATCTTTTACATTATGAAGTATATCTTTCAGCATGGTGATCAGTGTTCAAAGATTATTTGAAGGGAATGGCACTTGGTTGTGCCAATTTGTTTGCTCAAGCCTTTGGAGCACTTGAAATGCAAAGGTTTGCTTTTCTTCTGTTTGTCTCTCTCACACATAAATATATTCTCATGCATGCATACATACACACACATATATATATCAAGTTGGCTGATGAAAGTTACTATTATGGAGGAATCCTTGTCCTAAGAATAGTGTCTGCAGCTACACCCAGGCTTCAGGGAACCTTTGTCAAGAAGTACAAACTATTTTATTTTATTTATGTACATATGAAAACTGTCCTAACACCTTTATTCTCCTTCCTGTAGCAAACAGTTTTCTTCAGATTTTAAGCAGTTGCCTTTGGGCATGCCTTTTGGTGAAAACTGACTGCAGGAGGACAGGTGAGAAAAGCTTTGTTACCATCCTTTAACATTACAAGTATGGATCAGAGTATCTAAGTCGGAAAGGTTGCTGCCACCTGTGAGCAAACACAGCCAACACCAGGCTCTTACCTGCTTTTAGTCCACGGAGAGGTGGCAGGACATCTGCTGACCTCTCACCACCTGAGCCCTGACTGGGACAATACTGGTACCAAACAACCTGAGTTTTTCACATGGATCAGGCTGGATAGGGCATTTACTAGGCGTCTGCCTGCTTCCACCCGTTGATCCAGCTATTGCCCATACCATATGATTTATAAAGGCAAAATTATTGTCTGCTGTTCTGAGAACTGCCATTGGAGTTAGTCACCTCTGGAGGGGACATGGAGGCTTGCAGCAGCGCTGAGATGTGTATGTTTGGTCATTCTTCAGCATCAGGCTGAATCTGACCCTCAGTCATTGAATGCAACTGAAGTGCAAGCTGCAAAACAATCAGTTCTGGGTCTGGAAAAATACTTCCCTGAGCAACGTTTCTGAATCATTTTGGTGTAGTACTGCCATCTTTGCTGGTTAATACAGTTTTTTTCCTTTTTTCTTTCTTTTTTTTTTTTTTTCCTATTTTTTTTTCAGTGAAACTGCTTTTCTTTAAGTAAAACTCAGAATTTCTCTGCTTTCTTAGAGAAAAAAAAAAGTGCTGATTTGTATTTTTTCCTCATCCAAGCTTGTTTGCACACAAGATGCCAGTAATGAAGGAGCCTACAAAATGCAGTTGGTGAAATTCTATCAGAGCTCGCGAGAAGCAAAACAAACAAAAAAAGTCCCATCCAGTAAAAATGGCTGACTGAGGCAAAAGGAAACACAGATGGAGGTAATGGGGTTTCAAAAGAGGAATTAGAGAAGATCTGAACGGAGGCTCGTAAATCCGTGGCGGTTCCACTTTGCCAAGAACTGCGGTGGGAAACCCTCATTACGGGAGGTATTTCCGTGCTGTGCTCACCCACGAGAGCCTTGCTGGGGCAGCCATGGGGAAAGCATTATCTGGTGGTGACGGCAAGACCCGGCAATCAGCATTCCTGAATCCTGTCGGACCGCGGCTGCTGACTCACGCGGCGGCCTTGAGTTAGTCACACAGTGCCAGATGCTTCAACCTGACCTTGTCAAGGCGCCGCCAACAAGGAAGCAAAACACACTCACCTTGGGCAACTCTTGCAAACAGGTCTTATCCTGCCACGCTCCAGCCTCCCCCGTGCCGCTGGACGAGCAGTGTGGGGAAGGAAGAAGCTTTGGGCCATGCGAGGATGTTTTGGGACACAGGAATAAGAAAATCCCTTGGTTCAGCAGATACCGTGGTAAAGATGGGTGAGAAAGGAGGACACCGAGCCCCAGGGAGGGAGTGCCCTGAGGGGATGAAATAGCCTAATGCCACCCTGGTGTGTGAGCCAGCTCAGCCAGAGCACTTGTATTCCTCTAGATGGAAGCTGGGTTTCAGGGTTCTGCCAAAGGTGGAAGAAAATGAGTGAACCTGGCAGTGAGCTGATGAACTTCAGGGGGCTGGAAAATTTGGGGATTTTTTGGTTTTGTTCCAACAGTTTCCCACCAGCGGGCAATTCAGAGTTGGGTTTTTCCTGAGGATTTCTCTGTCTAGCATCCCCAAGCCGTAGATCCCCACACATCCCTGTGGTGGCTTGGGACCAGATCTCTCTGATTCACCACAGGACATAGAAATCCTTCAGGAAAGAGGCCAGGCCTTACCTTTCATTGTGGCCAGGCCCACTCTGTTTTAGCTCGTGACCATTCCTAAGGTGTTTCTCACTCCAGGTTGAAATTTAGCTTAGCTAAGAATACGTATGCTCTTTCACAGACTTTTCTGGCTAAAGCCCATGGTAAATATTTCCTCATACATCATTGTCTCTAATCACATTACTGCCTCCAATATTTGTGCATAGAAAATTCAGCCTGTATTCCGGATTATTGAAAATCATTCCTCAGTGCCAGTTTTTGACGGCTACTTTTTGACTGCCGCTGCCCATATCCCATTGCTAGCAGTGCTTCCTGCCTGTCAGCTGCTGGGGAAGAATTGCAAAGAGGGGCAAATAGGAGACCATGCTGTAGAGTTTTAATCTTGGGATTGGACTCAGGCCACATCTCGTGCAGGGCTGTGTATACCTGGCATTAAATCACCCTGGGAGCTCAGCTGGAATAAGCAGCTCCGATACAAATGCAGTTGATGAACTCTGTCCTGAGCCCCCTCCAGCTCCACACAAGCTCCTCAAGGGCTGTAAAATGCTGGAGGGTTTGTGGCTGCCCTTCCAGGCAGAGGAGATTAAACCACCCTAAGTGAGCCCTATGGTCCTTATTTTCTGTGACTGTGACCCTTCAGTGACATCCAAAAAGAGGATGATCCCAGAAACCTTGCATATACAAGGCACTGGTTGTGCTAGTGAGGCTGCAGGAAGAGGCTACTGGAAATCTGTGAGGTGCTGGCTCAGCCTGGCTGCATGCCACATTAAGTTGTCTTGAACCACTGAAACTAATCAAGTCAGATGTTTGTTTCAGAGGTAGGTCTGCACTGGTAGGTTGTATCCTGGGCTACATCAAAAGATACAGCAGGTCAAGGGAGGTGATTCTCCCTCTCTGCTCTCATGAGACCCCACCTAGAGTGCTGCGTTCAGCTCAGGGGCCCCCAGCACAAGGACATGGACTTATCTATGGACCTAGAGCAAGTCCAGAGGAGGGACAGATGATGATCAGAGGGCTGGAGCACCTCTCCTCTAAAGAGAAGCTGAGGAAATTGTGGTTGTTCAGCCTGGAGAAGAGAAGGCCCAAGGGAGACCTTACAGAGGCCTTCCAGGCAAGGGGAGGGACTCTTAGGGAGGATAGTGACAGGACAAAGGGTAATGGCTTTAAACTAAAAAATGGTAGATTTAGATTAGATATTAGGAAGAAATTCTTCTCTATAAGGGTGGTGAGGCCCTGGCACAGGTTGCTGAGAGAAGCTGTAGCTGCCCTGGAGGTGTTCAAGGCCAGGCTGGATGGGGCCTTGGGCAACCTGCTCTGGTGGGAGGTGTCCCTGCCCATGGCAGTGGGGTGGAACTGGACGATAGTTTAAGGTCCCTTCCAATCCAAACCATTCTGTGATTCTGTGGACTGCAGAGCCTCCTCTGCACTGTGATGGGGAAACGTGTGCCGAAACAGACACCCAGGGAAGCGATGGGTGTCCCACCCATGGGCTCTTGCATCCCCTGTTGCCCTGTAAGGAACAAACCTCAATCTACAGGAGGAGATGCCTCAGTGCAGTAAGTGTCTCTCTCATTTGTGCTCTGTGACTGTTGGAAGACCAAACTAGTGGGGTACGTTTGCCAATTTTAATCCCCGGATAGTGCAGCAAGCCCTTATTTCCTTTGTGCTGCTTCCAGGCACAGCATTGCTTTGCTAAACATATTAAGTGCTAGAATTTTTGTACTCTCTTGGTAGAAACAGATAAAAAATAACACTTCTTATGAAGCTGGCCCATTTGAGTTGGAGAAATGTTGAAAATTCCCAGTTTTCTTTGAATAGATACGTTTCAAAGTATTGCCTAAATACTTTGGAACAGTGTTCAAACCATTGCTTGTTTGTGAAATATTTTATTTGATGTCTGTAAACTTTTTGATATCTGCAAGCTATTGACTGTAACTCCCATCTCATGTGGAGTGCTAAGCAACATGCTCCATCATGGCAGGACTGAAACTTCCCTGCTGGCAAAGGGTGAATGTGTACCTCTGTGCTTCTTTTCTTTTTCTGTGCTTCTTCCTTTCTGCAGGTTATTCGTGGTAAGTTCCTGAAATATTTGCAGAATGGCTTCCAAACTCAGACAGATAAACCACTGTGTTTTATGAGAAGTTACAGTACATTAAATTTTACAGTTTTATTTACTGTGCATCGTTTATTCGCTCTTTGAAAGGACCTAAAAGCTAAACTCCTCCTTCTGAAACTCTTGACGTGCACACCTTTTGTCGAAGCCAGGGCTGTGTGCATGTTACATAACGAGCTGTATGGCCAAATTCCTCTGAGGACACTTTCGTTTGGTACCACATGTGCAAATTCTGCTGGAGTCCGTGGAGTGCACATCTGAGTTTTGTCTCTTGCTTCGAACTGCCCAGGCTGTCAGATGACCAAAGAGGGCGAGGGGAAAGATGTTAGTGATAAACTGTGATACCATAAACACGCTGGTATGCTGGAATGTGCCTTCACGGACACACAGCCACTTTCCAGCGATGAGGAAAGCTAGGGAAAGTGAGGACGTTGAGAGAAAAGCTGGGAAAGAGATGTAGCAACTGAGGCTAGTGGGAGAGCGTGACTGTATCCGCTGTCAGAGTTTCAGTGCACCAAAGCCAGCGTGCCTCACCCCATAATGACACAGCTAAATGGAAAGATTTTGTTTCTTTTGTGTCTCCACCCAGTTAGATAAAGGTATAGCTAATGAAAGCTAGGTCACACCTGTCTCCTGGCATCTTTTCCTCTCTCATTACGTGTGCTACCTTCACAGATAAATTTATCTCAGAATAGAGATAAAGGGGGTTCTTTTTGTTTGTTTTCTGTTTTCTCTTTAATTTTAGAGGAAATGCTTCATATCTGAAAGGTACAGATTACGGCTACCTTTACTCTCTCTGACCTTAACCCTGGTGGCAGGATGTGAGCAGCTGAATCTGTTGCTTTCGAACCATTAGAGAATAAATATGCAATAAAAACCTGGGGCAGCATAGCATATGGCCCTCTGAAAAGAATCCATTAAAAGCCATGAAAACAGAGACATTGTAATTAATTTAATGTAATAAAAAGCACTTATGTTTTTCAATTGAATATTTTTACAAATCTTTTTTATTTTTCTTAATATTATTTGAAGGGATTTTGACTCACCTCAAAATACTTGTTAAAGTCATGGAAACTCTTCAGTGTTTAGTGTAGCTGGTTCTAGAGCTGCACCTTTAGCCAATGCCTTCTCTGGTAAAAAAGCTTCTTATTTCTAGTAGAAGACCCAAATCAGGATAACAGAGTTTGACGTGCAGGGCATTAGGGATGCAGACATGGCTCAGCTCGTTAACGAAAACCCAGGTTTCAGTTAAGCATGGAATTGTCTTGAAGCAAAAATCCTCCTTGAACATGCTGTGCATTCAGATAGAATATTTTTTCAGCTTCAGGACTCCAGCTGAGTGATAAACGTCCTAATGTTGAAACATTTACAGGTGCTTCATGCAACAGTGAGTAAATTACTACAGAATGAGTTTGGCTGGGGAGAAGTGACAGTACTTCTCTTCATTGCACAAGCTCCTCAGTCAGTCTGTCTGCTCAGGTTTCTGGAAACCTCCATGGTCTGATTCACTATTTCCTTACTGTTTGTTCTAAGACTGGGAGTAGCTATGCAAACACGATGTTGATGCAATATTGTAGGGAGTATCTAGGCTAATCCCTTGCATTCAACTTCTGAACATGTTTGTTGTGAGCGAGGGCTTGGATCCCTTACTCTCTTCTATCTTGTGCTGTGAGCCTGTGCAAAATGGAGCTCTGTCCACCCCACGAAAAGGGTTTTACGTTTCTTTTCTAACTGTGAATCACAACACCATGCATGAGGCAGTGAAGGAGAGAAGTTCTGGTGTACAGCAGACATGTGCTGAGAATTGATGTAAGAACGGAAATGACAAATTGACAATTCCTGAGAAGCCGTCTGTGTCTTCTTGTGTTACCATTGAAATCACCTCAGATAATCAAGCTAACACCTTGGTTTTGCTATTAAAGGAGAGATGCTTTGAGGGAACTATTAGAATTTGCTTCCTCCTGGATTTGTTGCAATATGTCAGGAGATTTAATTGTCCTAACAGGACTTCTCTGGCAACTCAGGTACAGTTGGAAGGCCAACATAGGAGCAAGGAACGTACTTTTAGAGATCTGTGCCACCTTTTTATGTGCATTTCTAACAGCATCCTCCTCACCTATCACTAAGTACCTTCAGTGTAGACATCTACATCTGAACTGGTCCTCCATGTCACATCCTAGTTGTGTGAAAATCACCCGACCCATTTTAGATAGCAACTTTACAAGGAAAAGAATCTCAAGCTAGGAAAGCCTGCGTCGCTCCATCAGCTGTGAAGGGATCCAAGAAACATGCTCAGATGCAGAAGCTTACAGCCAGTTTGGCCATGGGGAATCCCACCTTTTGTGGCTGGGCGAGAAGCAGGGTCTGACAGAAGAAGTAGCTTATTTACAGTAGCCGAATGCATGAAGGAAGAAAAACAAGCAGACCTTCGAGACCTGTTTTCCAGTTCCTGATTCTGCAGGGAGTGTTATGTTGTTTTTGGAGACGTTTATTAGGGAGGAGGATTTAATTTTTCCTTTAAGGACTGGGAAGTTTCTAAGAGCAGGGTGGATGGTGCTTGCAAGCCTTTTTAGGAAAGAAAAGGCCGGCTTCTGTCTCTCTGCAAACACTGCTACTTTTGGTACTGTTTCACTTCCCAAGTTGGTTCTACAAAGATACCAAATATTCCCTAGAAAAACTCAGCTAGAAGCTTGCATTTCTTGGCACTGGCTTTTTAATATCAAATTGTAAGTGGATGTGGTGTTTTGGCATTGTAAAATGTGCATGATGCGACACCTGGCCTGAAGATAGGCAGGACAGAAGTCCATAGGACTTGTTGGGATGCATCTGAGGGTGCTGAGGGAATCACTGCAAGGTTACTTTTTGCCATCTTTGAAAGGCTGTGGTCACTGGGGAAGGTCTCCAACAACTGGAAAAAGGCAAATGTCACACCTGAAGGATAAGAAATCTTCCAGGGAACTGTAGGCTGGTTAGCCTAACTTCAGGACTATGAGCAAATCTTCTGGAAGCCATGACTAGCCACACGAAGGACAGGAAGGTAACTGGGAACAGTCAGTATGGGTTCAGCGAGGATAAATCATGCCTGACCAGCCTGATTTCCTCCTGTGAGATGACTGGGTCCGTGAACAAGGGGAGAGCGATGCACTTTGACAAAGAAGTTAAACATTACAGGCCCCGGTATTGACCCCTGAGGGGGGCCACCAGCAACCAGCTGCTGGTTGGACTTTGTAATGCTGACCACAAAGCTGTAAGCCCAGCGCTCCAGCCAGCTTTCCACCCACCTCACAGTCCACTCATCCAGCACACATTTCGGCAGTTTGGCTTTAAGGATCCTGTGAGAGATTACAGTGAAAGCCCAGCTCAAGTCAAGAAGAAACTGGCACAGTATCGCAACTAAGGAAATCCCGATCAGATAAAAGAAGAAACAAGTCTCACAGGGAGGGTGGTAAGTGCTGCAGCAGGTTGCCTAGGGAGACTCTGGAATGCCCGTCCTTGGAGATGCCCACAACACAGCTAAACAAGGCCCTGAGCAACCTGATCTGAGACAGCCCTGTTTTAAGGAAGGGACGGACCAGATGGGTGAGAGGCACCTAAACAGGCCATCTCCAATCAAATTATTTTTATGATCTATTTTGTGGAGTATGTGTTTACATGTAGGTGCACAGGAGACTTTCAGAACCATGCCTGGCCTTGTGTAGGAGTTTGTACCTTAAATTCAAACCAGTCCTGCCCAGCTTTCTCCAAGGGAAGGGACAGCCCTCTGAGAACTGGTGCTTTCATTCCCCATTCTGTTAAGTAGGTGTCACCAAAGCTACCACCACAAGCAGGGCTAATTACCACCTATCTGAGAAAAGGAATATGCACAAGGCTGTATGACCCTCCTTCGGGGTCAGGTGTGGAAGCTGTCTGGGCAGTGGGAAGGAGCCTGAGCTGTCTGACACAGGAAGGGCTCCAGCACAGAGCCGTCAGCCTGCTGCTCATCACCCCCAATACACATCACCGTTTTCTGTGTGTTTGTTGTTGTTCCCCCCACCACGCCTCTAAAAGACATTAGGAAACTATGACAAATATTTCAACATGGCCTTGCCATGTAGAGGCAGCTAAAGAGAAACAGCAGCAAGGACAGACCCACCAAGAACAGAGGTGAGTTGCAACAAATACCTCCTCCGTCCTCGGAATAGGAAACAAAACCCTTAAGGACTCAGTCAGACATTAAATATTGTCATGACATCATCAGTGTCCAATCTAAGAAATGTATGTTCATATTGTCTTCAACATCACAACAGAGGTGTGAGTGGATAGGAAGACTCTGCATTACGGGGCTACACCCCTGTGTGCTTCTTGCCATCTGTGCCCACCCTGGCTCTTCTTAAAGATACGTCAGGCAGGGTTCCTCTGACCCATTTTACAGCACACCCATCCACACTGAGATTCCCTTTGTGGTTGGAGATACATGTATTCCCAGGGCATAATTTCTCTCCTTTGATACCATACCTTCAGAACAGATAATACAACTTCCTCGCAGTGCCTGTTCTTCCCAGCTACTAGAAAGGAAAAGCATAAAAAAAAAAAAAGGTAGTCAGGCTCAAATGCAGATCTCTGCACTGCAAACATCAAGGCTGAAGATTCACCTCCCCCTGATTTTGGGATGTTATGGTCCTGTGTACTCACAGGTTTTAAGTGCCCTGACCTGCTTCCTACAGCACCCCCAGACTCACCCCCTGTATCCCTTGCGCCAGGGGCTGCACGTGGGCTCCGACCCTGGCACCCAGCTATGTTGTAGGTGTTCCTGTGCCCCACACCCCATCCCAGCTGACCCTGACCTGCTCCCTAGACTTCCCAGGTTGACTTTGTACCCACTCCTTGCCTGCTGTTGCCCGCTGAAGCTGATTAGGTGTAGAAGTCCACTTCATGAAGAGCAGAGGACCTTGCTTGGCTCCAATTACCCGAGGGCTCAGTCCCGCTTGGCTGCTGTAGCAGTTTAGGCAGTATCTCACATCCAGGTAGTAAAACTTAGGCAAGCTAAATCCCACCCATGGTGGCTAAAAAAAAAAAAAAAAAAAAAAAAAAGAGAGAATAAATAAATACATTTATGAGAAGAATATGAAAATGATCAGTCTTTGTGCTAGACGTGATTTTCATCCAAGAGTATAGAAAGGCAGAAGCTTTGTGGATATGTAAGATTCAATCTCAGTTTCTTTACTTGCAAACACACGCTCCTTTGTATCATATTGTATTATGCTATATTATATACATTCGCACAAAACGTATGCTTTCTTTATAGTCATGTGGACCTTCAGACACTCTCTGGAAGATCAAGGATATACTCATTGTACAAAAGATATTTTTGCTACCATGAACTATAAACGTGAAAATATAAACAATAATTCTGAACATTTGCCTATGGTTTTCTGTATTTTTTGAATCCATTTTTACAGTGAGTAAATGAAAGTATCAGTAGTGTATAATAATGATTTTTTTTTCCAGTCTCCTCTGCTCAGTTCTACAGTATTGTTATATCCTTGTCTGTTGCCATAGAAATGATTGATATGTCCAATCACAGCATTCTTGCCATACCCTTGCCTCTACATATTGTGTATCTTGCTCTTTAAACCACTCTCACTTGGCTTTCTAATATTTTGGGTTGTGCTTTGCAGGCAAAATAAATAAATAAATAAATAAACAAAGGGAAAGTTTGGCATTCAGAAGGCTGTACCTAATTCAAACTACAAAGTTCCATATATTAATGATGTCAATCTGTATGATTTTACTGTAAGCCTTGTGGTATTTGGTGCTTTTATTAACCCCTGACTCAAGCAATGACTTTGGGAGAATCTTAGCATGCAAAACAAATGTTTCTATTGTTTAAAGCTTCATAGCCATGGAACTTGAAAAGGCAAAAGCAGATTTCAAGAACTGCCATTTTGGGTGTGTGCTGATTTTAAAGGGAATAAATTACAATTTTTGCAGATTTGAGTTTCTCGCTTGAGAAAGCAGGAGAGAAAAATAACTACACGAGCTATTCCTTGACACGATGCAATGAGTAGCGGTCAGATTGACCAGTTTAATTTTGCTTCCCATGTTTTGAAATGTAGTAATATAGGCTGGCTGCTTCCAGACTCAGATGTCCATTCCACAGCAGTTTATCACCCTATGAAGTACCCTAGGGCTGCCTTTGCTCAATTTCTGCACAACTTCCCCTTCCCCCACAGCAGAGCCTGAGGGGATACGGCACCAGACAGACCTTCCCTTCCCCTGATGGAGGACAATAAGCCTTTTTTTTTCTCTTAGTTCCTTTGCTCAGAGCCCCATAAAGGCCCCTACACAGTGCCCATGTCTCCTTTATACAGGAGAGAGGACTTTCTGTTCATTAAGGCATTTGCAACACATGAGCATCTTCAGATCTGACCAAAGGAAACCAGCAGCAGCGGGGTTTGGGGAGAGGGGGGCTGCATGGGTTTGATAGGTTTGTATCCCATGATAGTTGCTCTTGCATCAACACTCAGCGTTTGGTCCACGTCCCAAAGGATGCTTCAGGAACAGGAATCCAGCCAGCAACGAAGAGGGTTTCCCATGCAACTTGGGCAAGGCACGGATGGGCCACAACGCTGCCAATAAACCTCTTTCTCCACCTCCTGCCTTTGTGGGGGCTTGTAGCCTGATGTTATCTGCTCGACCGATTCCTGCCCAATGCCACTAGGTGGCTCAGTACCGAGCCCTCGACAGGCAACGACTTTCAGTGGGATGTATGGTGGGGGGGAGGAGGAATTTGGGAATTATCCTTGGGCGGTGAGCACCACCCTCATCGCTTCTGTAATTTTCAGATCTCGGTTGCAGATGCAGGAGGAGGGAAAGGGGCATCCCAGCAAAAGAATGAAATGGGAACAAGCTCGTTCTCATTTCTCACGTGAAATGAAACGTGGGGAGTTTTCTCTTGATTTATTCCTTGAGAATTGGGACAAGTGGTAGCCTGAAGCCTGGTAGTCTTCCCTGGGATACCAGTCACTTTTTTTTTTTTCTTCTGATAAAGAAAAATGTGTATTCTTTTTTTTTCTTTTTTTTTTTTTTTCTTTTAAGCTCTATCAAAGGCAATTGTTACCATCATTAAGGGCTTATTTTGACCTGAGTTTGCCTTGAAAACATGTAATTGATGAGACGTCTGCCCAACATGCTGGGGAGAGAGCTTTCACCAGCCCAGCGCATGACAAGGCTGATCCCCACAAGCTTTTATGACTGCCGCCCTCCTGACCTCTTTTCCACGGATGCCCTGAAGGAATTGCCAAGTCTGTTTTCTCACTTCCTTCCATCCCAAATCTCAGTGTTTTCCTCTCATCCCCATTTCCCCTTCCTCCATGGTGCTCCTTGGGTTGCCCTTCCCTTTGTGTGCAGGGCTTTACATATTTTCCTGAACCAGGAGCTCTGCACCCAGATAGGGCAATTCCTCCTGTCCTAGATAGGGCAATTCCATATCCTGGCACTGCTGTGTCCCTCTCCCTGTCACTCGGCTTGGTGCAAGGTGATGGTGACAACCTGGGCATCTGCTACCTCTCCCTCCTGCCTTCCTCCCGAGCTGCTCCAGCTGGCCAGCGTGGTGCCAGAGGCTGCTCAGGGCAAGAGCAGGGGAGGCCGGGTTTGTCAGGGTGTCAGCACCTCAAAGGCAACGAGAAGGAGGAGGGGGAAAGGTGGAGGCATGGTTGAGCAAGAAGGTGCGAGTGGGTGCCATCAGGCAGTTGTTTGAACTATAAACAATTGCAGAGGTGCTGGAAGCTGTAGCTATGCTAAACAGCTGGCCCATCCCCCTCCTCTGGCGTTCCCGTTCCCCTTTCCTTCCCCTGCAGTCAACAGGGTTTTGGCCAGCGATACCTTCCCTGACATTTTGGATTTGATTAGAAAGTAATGTATATCCTGTGACATGCGGGCAGGCGAGCACAGAAATGCTATCAAGTCAAGCGTGTGGTCTCACAAGCCCTGACAACAAGTCAAATATCCCCCTTCCTCCCCTCCCCCTTTTACAGGCCTGGAAATCTCCGCATTTAGGACCAGAGATGGCAAACCCAAGCAGCACCAAAGCTCACCGGGGTGAGCGTTTGCCCGGGTCTGCGGTGCAGTGTGGGGAGGCTTTGTCTGGTTTCTGCAAATGCAGCTTCTGCTAACCATTGACAAATTGGGTGCTTGTCTCAGAGTGTAAAAACATACTTCTCCTGAACTTTGCTTTTATTCAGAGAAAAGGGATGAAAAATTAATTCATAAGCCCCACCTAAAGCCTCTTCCCCAGAGTTGGCTCTCCCTCAGCTCCTATCCCCACAAACACTGCCTGCCTTCCCCCCAGAGGGCTCCTCCTGTCTTCCTCGTTTTTAGGGTGGAGGCTAATGAGCCTCCCCAGCCCTGGTAAGTCAGGATTAATTAACCTGCAGATCCCTGCAGGCTCCCAACACCTGCTAACTGAGAGAATCCAGCCAGTCTCTCACGGTGCTTTTCTGCACACAACCAGCTTTAGCACCTGGGATAAGGCAGGGTTACAAGCTCTGGCTTTGCCCGGATGCTTTTATAATGAAAAAAAAAAAAAAAAGGCAGGATTATTATTATCTTTATCCTTTTAATTTAGATCAGCAACCTCTTCCGCATGGGAGGGGGGCATCTGCTAGCAGGCAGCTCCGTGCCTTGCCATCACCACCTTCCTGGGGCTGGAGAGGAGCCTGTAGCCAAGTTCTGCCTCTCTGCTAATGGGCAGAGAGACCTCTCCATCCTGGCTGGTGGCTGCCATCTGTGGCACGCGTTGTAGAGCATGTAGCCACTCAGCGCGGGATGCAGTTATCTGATGCGATGGCTCTCTAGGGACTGATTTAGGACCACTATAGTAAGGAGAGTTGGAGCTAATTGGATTTTTTATTTTATTTTTTTTTTCCAAGCCGTGTTTCCAGATGTGACAGGGCAGCGTTGCTTTATTAGCCCAGCCGTGCTCACCCACACTCCCTGTTACAGAGGAAGGGATTTCTTTTTTCCCTCGGTGTTGAATCACAGCGTAGTGGGGGTGTTTCCTGCCGCTTTCTGAGTGCCAGCCAAGCGGCCTTCCTCGCCTGCTGGAATTTTACAGCAGGCACCGAGCTGGGCTGCCACCCTGCTGAATGCTGGCATTTAGTATTTCAGTGAATACTTTCTGTTATCTCCACTGGTAACTGATTCATTTCGGCGGACTGGGCAAACTAGAAATAAAAATTCCCGGCAACATTCTTTGGTGACTCACTCAGGTGTAAAAAGCCTCCACAAGCGCACCCTGCTCCCCCACGGCCTACGGGACACCGGCGACCCGGTTGTGTGCAGAAGCATTAAGGCTGGGTTTTGCTGGTTGTATGCAGAAGCATTAAGGCTGGGTTTTGCTGGCTGCCATCCCACCGAGGCCGTGGCCTGGCTGCTTGTGAGCTGCCACCAGCCGGCCCTCCCCGCCTCCTGCTCCACTACCATGCTGCCCCGCGGCCATTTTGTCACCCTCGCCTGGTGGGAACATGGAGCTGGGCGCCACTGGTGCTTTTGCCGAACAGCCACTGGGCCATAAGGGTGGAGATGGGCCCACCTGGCTGGGAAGAGGTTAAATAATTCACCATGGGCTGCCGGGGAGCAGCAGCCTCGCTTCATCTGCCAGTGCCGCTCGCTGGCTGTTTGTTCCTTTCCGCAACACCTCTCTGAGAGAGATGAAAGATAAAGGCCCAAGGGGAGGCAACACGACCTGCTGAAGGTCGTAATAAGCAAGCCTAGCTTCTCTCACCAGCTTTGCTTCAATTTTCTACCAAGACATCAAATAAATGACATGTATGTTGTACAGATAACCCTATGAACAGGTAGCACACAGCGCGATCCATACACACGGTGCCTGTTCACAGGGCAAAGCAGTGAGTTTCAGAGAGCAGCAATTGCTTTCTGTCACGGCCATCAATCCTTGGCATTCTTCAGTCTGCCAGAAATAAGTGTTGCGTCTTTATCTGTGCTGAGATCGTTTAGAGAGGCTGAAGGCTTGCTAGCACTGTGCACAATACCACCTCAAAGCCAGGCTGGAGAGTGCCCTGCAGCTCAGCAGCTTAAGCTGTGCTCTGCACAGTCTGGGTGAGGTTGGTGGGGCCCCTTCGAAGCCAAGTGGCTCCAGCAGACTCTGCAGCTACCTGTGATCAACCACGGCAGTGGCCTTGATAAATGTAGCTCTGTGGCATGAAAGACCACATGTAATGCCATCTGCATCACTGTCAGAGGCTTCATTCCCTTGGGGACCTTACACCTGTGGACACACCTGCCTGGCCACCATTTTTTCCCCCCATCACTCCCTTTCATATTTCACCTCTCTTCTTTTTTCCCCTATCCACCATCAAGAGGAGAAGTCTCCTTTTGTATGGAGAGCTAGCTGGCATCTTTTAGCCCTACACCCCACCAGCTAAAGACAATGACATACTTATATCTCTTCCTTCAGTAGCAGCTAATGGCTAGTACCAAAATAGTGGCCCTTTTTATGACCTCCCTACCTGCCTTTCCACTTACTTAGTTTCCGATGAAGTGTCCTTGCTAGCATGCTGTACTTGGCTTGCCTAAAGGCTGCAGGTCTTTAACTAGAAGACATGCTTCTGGCATCCCTAGGAACTGAATTAAAGTCGTGCTGGCAGCTGCCCTCTGCCCTTGTCTACTGCAATATCTCAAGATGATGCCAGCAGCCCCCTGGGCTGCATTACAAAGAGGGCTGCCCACAGGTCGAGAGAGGTGACTGTTCCCATCTGTTCAGCTCCGGTGAACATCTGGAGTTCTGGGTCCAGTCCTGGGCTCCTCACCCAGTGCAACAGAGACAGGCACTTAGTGGAGCAAGCCATAAAGATGGAGGGATGGGAACATCTGACATACAAATAAAGGCTGAGAGAACTGGCACTGTTCAGTTTGGAGAAGAGAATGTGCTGGGAGGATCTTATCCATGTGTAGATACCTGACAGAGTGACTAAAGAAAATGGAATCAGACTTGGTGGTACCCAGGAAAAGGGTACTACTGAGGCATCCTTTCAAACAAGAGGCGAATGGTACAAATGGAAATACAAGAAATACCATTTCAACATTAAAAGCAAACAAACAGAAAAAATAACACTCACCTTCTTTATCGGAAGGGTGATCACACAGACAGGTTGTGGAGTCTCCACCCTTGGTGATACTCAGAACCTGACTGTACACGGTCCTGAGCAACTTGCATTAGCTGGCCCTGCTCTGAGCAGGGGTCAGCCTAGACAATTCTCAGAGGCTCCTTTCAACCTCAGCTGTTCTGTGATCCTGCTTGCTGATCCTGATGCCCTGCGGTCAAGTCTCTCTACCCCTACTTGTATCATCCCTCAAATATCTTGATGGCGTGCTGTTTGGCACTCCTGGGGGAAATGACAAATTAGCTCCTCTGCAGCAGGTACTCAGAGACACCTGAGCAGCTGACAAAAGCACACCTGATTTAGGAGTAGGGGAGGAAAAAAGTCTTTGCATAGGGTGTCAGTACAGACAATGCATGTGGGATTCATCTCATCTAACTCTGGACATTTACAGTAAATGTTTGAGTTACATATCTCAACTTCCTTTTGACTCAATAAGAGAAATAAGCATTTCTAGAAAGTTATTTGTGCGACCTGTTTTAAATGAGATGAATCATGCTCAAGAATTGCCTTTCTTTCTCTGCTATCAGCAGAGATTATATGAAGAAGATCAGATTTGGACTTCTATGCTGTGGATATTTTATGGCATTTAGGATGATTCCTACCTCTGATATTCGTGCAGAAGTCTATCTGTTATTGCCTAGAGTAAATTTTTACATACCATAAAATGCAGTCAAATTTGATGAATATATCTTTGCTTCAAAATAGGACTAAAAAACCAGACAACTAAACAGGACAGGCAAGCCACAGAGTGCTGGAGATTAAAAATTCATACAAGCAACTTAGAGGCAGAAAGGAGCCCTTTCTTATCCCAACAGTGAGCGTTCAGGGGTACAACTCCAGGGCACTTTGAGTAACGGGACCTCATCTGCTACATTGGTCCAAAGCCAAGGGCCCCAAACCCAACTCTAGAGATTCCTTGTGTGGCTGGGCTCCTTAGCCCATGGGAGCCTAGGGAACTGGGTAGTTGCTCAGTCCATGTTGTTGTCTCAGGGATCAGCAAAGAGATTTGTGGCAAACTGCACTCAGGACAAGGTGTCTCGATGAGGAGATATCTTAGGTTGCCTTTGCAATTGTTACCTCATTTTTTATTTTTATTTTTTGCATACTTCCATTGGCAGGATAGGTTCTCACTGGGACAGAAGGTCTTCACCCCATCATGTTGTTGACTGAACTTCTTACAAGGACAAGCAGCCAGAAGATACTGTGTGTCCTTGGCAGTGATAGGTCCCATGCTGGCGTGCCAAATAATTGAAGGACACTGCTAGATCACACAGCTTGTCTTGTCTCAGCTTTTGATGTATGTTGAGGCAACACAGCATACAACTGCTGTCCCTTTGAGCACACACCTGGGGATCAGAAGACTGATCAAGCTTGGCAGAGGTGGTTTGTCTATGCAGCATGAGGGCTGCCCACACTTTAAAAAGGTAAATTGTATAAGCACACAGTATGTAAGATAAGGTGGCGGTGTGCTGTGTGCATGTGCAGTGTGATCCTGGGAGCCTTGGAAAAGTCAGAGTTTGACCTTGAAGCTGCTGCAAGGGTTCTGTAAGACAGCTGAGCTGCAGATTGCATTAGGCAAGTCTTCTTTGGGCAGGGCACTTAGCCCCAGGATTTTTCAAGGGAAGTCTCAACTTTTAGGTATCTGTATGTATCTTCGTTAGGATTATAGATTGAGAAAGAGTATATGAAGTCAACTGCCAAGAAAAAAGACATACAGAGTCAACAAAAACAACATCAGTTTGTCTCAGGTTAGGTACTTTAGACTAGCTCCTGGTTTAAAAGAACTCGTGACCTGTGATTTCTCAGCATTTGGATAAGACAACGATCTTTTCTCCCCAAAGTGCTCTGAGATGTCAGATAACAATATAAGATCTAAGTGATGCTAAGTGTAGATATTATCTGTTGTCCTGTGAAATGGAGTACACAAACATGTTGGAAACTGCTGTGTGATGCAGGAGAATTTGATATTTAAATATTATGGCATTACCTTGCCAGTGTAAAATTTCATCATGAAGAAATTTCATCATGAAAAAATTATGAAGTATTTCCCTCCAACATTATTTTAGTGGTGAGAGGAAAGTGGCTTGGAGAAAAATGCTTGGAATGCCTGACTCTAAGGTACTTGGCCCTTGTTTAAAACTCTGTAATTCAACCTACTTAGTATTGTATTTTTAATGCTATGAAAATATATCTACGTGTTATTTCCCAGCAGAGCTGAATGAACAAACAGCAAGGCTGGGCCTTTTTTTTTTATTATATATATTTTTTTGTTTTCTTCTGCACAGATGTCCACCGTGGTGGAGATGCAGATGGACCAAAGGGCCACTTCTGGTGCTGGCATGCTTCCACGGAGGTCAAGAGCAATCCAGCCACAGAGATTTTTACCCCATCTTGCCAAGATTCAAGTGCAAGGGAAAACTAGTTTGGTGAGCTCACGGTCATCCCCAGCGAGCAGAATTTCAGGTCATGACAGCAGTGCAAAGACGGCCTTAGTCTCCTGGAGGAAATGGAGGACTTGAGCAGCAAAGGGACTGCAGGTAGGGTCTGAGTACTTACACCCTGCACTTACACCTAGCCCAAGTAACGGCTCCAGTCTGGGCTTGCAAGAGTAGGGAACAATCACACTCAAAGCAGCGTAAAAACTTTTCAAGTGCTGTTGGGAAATCATGTGCTATTTTTCTAGTCATCCTATAAATTTTCCTGCTTTTTCCATTTCAGAGCTAATTGAGCAGAGGGCAAATTGCCTGCTCCCCATTGCCTAACAACATACTTGCCTCTGATGATGAATGCTTGTAGTAAACACACCGGTCTTAAATGGGAGAAGTTGGTCAACAGAGCTTCCATGCAATTTCACAAGAAGAGCTACGCTCATTTGCAGCAGCTAAGTATCTCTCCCCTTGACTTCACTTTGCTACTTAAATGGGTAAATTACTTCCCAATTACGCAGGACTGTGCAGCTGAAAATCTTAAAAACTGGCATTGCATGAAAGAGCGCTGACCAGCTGCATGGGATTCGTCTCACCAGCCGGAGATGTTTTCAGTGCAGACTCCAGCATCCGAACTCCCCCTCTTTGTAGTCAGTGCTCTGTTTATTTCTGTCAGCTGTCAAAGGAAGCTTAGGCAATCAGCTCCGATAGGCATCCAAAAATGCCTGCCACATGTGATAGGTGAAGCCCACGAGTTTTGTCTTGAGATGGTAGCTCTCTGTAGACCCTCTCTATTCAAAGTGGTTCTTTCACAACCAGAAGACCCCTAAACCCCTCCACATTTCAGAAGATAAAATGATTTCCTTGGTTACAAAGTTCTTTGCTTACAGTTTCCCTGAGGAGCTTTACCAAACTGCTGTGTCACAGCATCCCTGATATTTGGCTTTCTTAAAAATAGATCGCAGAGGGCAAATGTATTTTACAAAAGAGCCACCTGGTTAATCAACAAGATCCAGAAGAAAAGAAAATGAACCGAAAATGCCCTTTTGGGTTAATCTCTAGCTAAAATACTTAGCCTCACATCAAAGCCTAGCGATGCCCCATAACATCCAACCTTTCTCTATATTTTGATGACAACATTTTGCTTAAAAAAAGTAATACCTGGAGGATTACCCTGTGTCAATCACCGTCCCAAGGGTGACTAATACTTTTCATTTCAACCATCTATTATGACCAGTGGGTGTCTTTTGTTAAATTATATGCTGCACTGTGGGGCCCGAAGGCTTTTTCTCTTCCCACAGACCTTTCGCTGGCATTTCTATTGACATGTCAGCAGCAGCAGCTTCGTGAGAGCTTGGCTCTGGTGTCAGAGCTACCTCACGAAGTTTCCAGTGCCATTTCACCATCTCAGCCCCGCAGCACCCACGTGCTCCTCTTCGTCATCACGGCCTCCTCGGTGACACCACTGCAGTTGCCTGGGGGAACACACCAGAAATCAGAACTGGTTGATGGTAGAAATTACTTATTTTGGGGAGTGTTATTTCTAACCTGGCTAAAAGCCCTGGGTTTGCAGGGCTGAGCCACATACCTTGCTCTGCCAAGAGGAGATGCCCACAGGGAGGGCAGTGCTCTGCAGTGGGAGGCCAGCTGTAAGGCACCAGGGGAGGGAGGAGGGAACATTTTAAGTTAGCTCCATTGGCAAAGCCAGAGTTTCATGAAAATATGGCCTCTGTGGACGTCATGCTGTATAAAATGAAAGGGAAGCTAAACCAATTAAGCCTGTGTATTAATTGTGGAAATCCTTATGTTATCATTTTTGTTCTAAGTTTCCTTCAACAGCACTTGGGTTTTTAATTTTTCATTTGAAAGGACAGCCAGTGCTCACCTATGCTCTTTTTTTCTCTTCTCTTTTGTAATTTGGTGATAATTCACTCTTCAATTTTAGAGTTACTTTCAAAACGTAACTCCCTACTCATTATAAAGTATAACTCTAAATAAAACCCCTTCAGCACTCAAATAAAAGTTACCTGGAAACTGAAGAAGAAAGCTTTCAAAGGGCAGCCTCCAGTAGCCTTAATTTTTGTTTAGAATATATGCTTTATACTTTAATTTCAGTTTCTATATTTTAACTCACTTAAGCCACAGTCCTCGAAGATTTATGAACTCACAGGGAGCCTGCACAATGCGCAAAGTTAAACGCAGGGATAAATTTGTGGGATTGAAGGCAACTGTACTCAGACCAGGGGCAGTGTGGGAATTTATGTCCTCGCAGGCTGAAGCCTGCTGCTGATAGAAGTGCATTGGCTTCATCTGGTACCGTGATGGCTTCTGCACCAGCTGAGGCCATGGTGACAGGCTGGTCATTACCAGATCTGTGGGCTTTATCAGGCCGACTTGCTCTGCAGCAGCTGTAAGCATCCAAAAACCTTTGGATTAACCTCTTTGGTTAGCCCAGTGTCCAGAAATATTTCTGTGCCAGCTTTGTGCTTTTGTACTGAGTTCAGTACCTCATACAGCTTCTGTTCTGAGACCACACGGCTCCTTCAGACTTTTTGAAGACATTTGAACACGGTAAGCTCATACAGGTTCAGTGCTTTGCATCATGCCGTTGTGGCATCTCTGACTCAGCACACAGCACCTAAAGACTACGTTCAGGGCCATGTCAAAACAAGGCCTAGGTTTATGAGGATTAATCTCCACCTATCTCCTCAAGAGCCCGGTAGACTTGCAAACTTGACCTGAACTATGTTTGCATAAGCTGGAGGCTTATGAAAGAGCAACCCAACCACCTCCATGCTCTCTGCTTTGCTTGTTTCTGGTCTTTCGCCACACTGTGAGCGCAACTGAGCTGGGTGAAACAAAACAAAATTGGGAAAAATGGGCTATTTCCAGCTCTGATCTGTCTGATCATGTGGCTGAGCACATAACGGTACCAGCACCACCACAAAAACAAAGCACGGACCACATAAACTGCGAGTGAGTAGCCCCAGGTGCCCCTGGGTGAGGTACGGGACATGAAGACGAACATGAGGAGGGACAATGCTCCCTGAAGGGTTCTGACTCAGAGAGAAATTCGGTCAAAGCCGCTAGAGATCTGGCTCAGGGCCCTGGATAAGGGGTGAAATAAGTGCCAGAGCTGGGTCGTGGGAAGATAACTACAAGCCAGCTTAGCTGCGAGCGCAGATAGCCTGAGACAGCAGCCACGCGGGGTAATTGCATGCTTTGTGTGATAGATAGCAGGACCAGAAACAGCTAGCTGGTTAAAACCCAGAGCACAGGCAGCGTCCAAAAATACACCCAGGACCGTCTCAATTAGCCCAGGCATGCAGCGGTATTTTTATGCCGGGTTGATGCATTTTTGCCCGCTTTAAGCCTGGCTGCAGGACTGACAATTCCTGGCCTGAGGTGAAGCGTGAGATCCTGGGTAGATCGGCGAGGGATGTGGAGTCAGCCAAAGACGGCAGCGGCATGAAATCGCCCCTCCTTGTCCTGTTCTGTCGGAGGGATGGGAGCAGCCTCCCCGCGCAGGCTGCGGCTCCACGGGGTGTAAATCCTGTGTGGGCATGTTCAGAAGCGGATTCAAAATGCCCCAGCTATGTGATGCAAATTGCTGAACTTTGCTCTGCTGCTTCAGATCTGCTCGCTGATTCCTCCGGGAGCACTGGCAAACTCCATGCCGCCTCGACTACCAGCCCCTCGCATCCCCTAGCTTGGATGGATCTACAGCTAGAGATGTCCTGTGGACCAGATAGCACCTTTCTTCTCACAGCCAGCATAAAAGTGATACAAACACTGTGTTGTGAGCCCTGGTTATTTTCATAAGAGCAATGTTATATGCTCATTCGTGATCTGGATCAAGTCAGAGCTGCTGGATGCCCCGGTGCTGCCTGTTATAATATTAATTATAACAGGACCAAGGTTACCTTGTCTCCCCAGGCTATACTGTGATGCCATTTGAGGTAACATTTTCACCTGAAAGTAACTTTTAGGGCACAGTTTCATGATACCTAGACCTGTGGCAGTAACAGCTCCAGGAATCCCTGCTTTCACCTTGCTGCCCACCACTCCTTCAAAGCAGCCACTTCTCCTGTGCTACCGAGGCAGCAGCCTGTCCTTTAGGTATCCTTTCTTTTTCAGGAGGAAGGCTGATCGCCTGGCATCCGTGACCTGTCGAAGCAGAAGAGGCAGGCGCTGAAGGCCTCTGGTTTTGGGAGCCCGGCTGCAGCAGGAGGGCTGGGCCGTGCAAAGCCTCTCTCGGTGTCACTCGCTGCCCTCTGCCCTGCTGCTCCTCACGCTGGCTCATCCAGCACGGATGTTCCTGGCCGAGCTGAGAGCCCTTTCTCCTAACAGTACGAGGGGGTGCATGCCTCACCCTTCGTGCTATCGAGCAGGTCCAAATCATTCCCGCTTCCCCAACAGTGAAAGGGAGGGGAGGCAGGAAATGAGATGCCCCAGGGCTACGGGGTGAATCAGTAGCAGCAACAAAACGAAAACTCAGAACTTCCTGTCTCTTTACTCATCTCCCTGAATGCTGTTGGTGATTAAGCTCTTACAGCGTTAATGTAGTTGGTGACCTCTGGGTCTCTGGTCAGTGATCAGGACCCCAGTGTATTAAATGCGGAAAAGAATAAAACAAAGGCAACTTCAAAGAACTGGAAAAAAAAAAAATAGATGGCAAGGAATTTGCTTTGTGGCCTGAACGTAACTGCTGGGCTTCCATTTCCCCACAGTGCCTCTTCCAGAAAGGAAGGAAGTTTCTCCAGCTCTACCCCGATGGGTCCACGGAGAGTTTGAATTGGCCTAAGCCACAGCTACCACCAAGAGGCAACGTGATAGTCACGCTTCCTCTCCTGCACATATTTTCTGCCCCTGCGCTGCCTCTCGTCAACAACTGTTCAAAGAAGCATGCGACGAACCCCCAGCCCGGGGAACCGCTCAATACTAAAATTAAAAATTCTTTTCCTTTCCTGGGCCAGCTTGGCTATGAGTAAGAAGCCACTGCACAGCTGTATGAATGCTCACGCTGACACAAGGCACGAGGTGCCAGAGGGCAGGAACAAATGGCCGAGGGATCGAGAGGCTCACACTCTCACACTCCCTCCTTCAGGGATGCTGAAAGTGCTCGGGAAGCTACAGCTCCTCTGTTCCCTCTGCTGCGGTGAGCACAGAGAGCAGGAACCGGTGCAATTCTCTGAGGGTCACAGAAAACAGCACGCTGGCCCTGCAGCTTTCTCCTGCTTTGTTCCTGAAGAGATGGAGCTGACTCAGAGTTTTTGATGCTGGTACTTAGTTTGTCATTAGAAGAGGCAGTCATGTACTGCTGTGCGGGGTGACTATCCGCAGGACTTCACCCCCATTAGGATTTTTGTGTCACTTGCCTGCTTCGGTGATGCTGGTTTAACTTTGTGAGGAAAAGCTAAAACAGACTGCTCATCATCTTCTTTCCAGTGGTTTTACGTCTGGTCTTTTAACCTTTAGGCTTTCTACACTGGGCAAGTCTGCTGTGCTGGTGAAGAGCATGATGAACATGACGAACATGTGAACAGAGTGGTTTTGGCCACAGCCAGAGAGACTTCTTCCTCAAGAGAGCAACTCTTTAATCCCTCGGCTTGTGTAGGAAGGAGAAGGAAGGTGAGGCTGTGTGGTGCTTCTCCCTGGGAACCAGCACGAAGAAGTCCCGTGGCATTTATGGATTTATGGAAACTATTTTTTCACTAAACTTAGGGGCTGTGACAAGAATTTGCAAACTTTTCATTAGCAGTTCTGCTTCCTTACTGGTGCTCTGGCAGAATAATAAAGCCAACTAGCAAACAGAAGTGACTATATTAAAATATAAACTCCAAGCAGCAAGGAGCCACTGTGGTGGAGCCACATCAGAGCTGTGTTACTGAAAATGTGTATTTTGGCTCAGCCCTGCAGAACTCTGGCTGTATTTTTCAAGGGCATGAGAAAGGTGCTACATATAGGGTTTGGAATCCAGGAGCACACGGAGACAGTCTCTGGGATAGGGTTAGCTCTAGGGAATGAGACTGCAGAGTTACAATAGACATATTCCATGGAAATGTCATTTCCACACTCAGCAACAGTGAAAAAGGGGAGTATTGGGAATTACCAGGGAAGGACTGGAAACTAGGGCATTGCCACGGCACTGCATGGGGCACCCAACATCAAGAAGAGGGTGTGGAGGTCCATTCCTCTGCCCTAAAAAAGACGGCTTACGCAGCAGAAGTGGCTCAATGGAGGGCGAGTTTGAAATGGATGCTGTTCATGGCATCAGTAAAAAGATCAGAATTTGCTACAGGGCAAAAACTGAGGGGGACCACACCGGAAGCCTATAAAAAAAATGAATGCAAAGGAGAAAATAAATAGGAAACAATCACCATTTTTTTTTCCAGCACAAGAATCAGCAGGGATTTCTTGCAAACTACTAGAGAACGGTTCAAAGCCTCTAAACAAAAATGGTCTTCAACATACCAAGCTGTTCACCTGGGGAACTCACTGCTGGAGGACCCTGTCACAGCCAAAAGCATGTATGGATTCACCCAGAAAATGGGCAACTGAATGGAAGAAAATCATCACGGACTATTTGAGCGCAGGGGCATCAAACGCTGCCGAAGTCCCTGAGCGGCAGCGAGCTGGCAGCTGGGAGGACGCCCCGGGGAAGTATCGCTGGACGGATAAACTATTCCTGTGATCTTCCCTTGGCGTTCACCACCGGCTGCATTTGGAGACAAGATGTTGGGCCAGACGGGCAGTGGGTTCGACCTGCCGAGGCTGCTCTCGTGCACGGAGGGGCTGAGTTAAAGACGCCACGTAACGCAGAGCAAGCTGTCAACAGTAAATCTCCGTGCAGATCTGATTTTAAAACCCACTGTGCATCTCGACCCCAACCCAGCGCTGCGTCCGCGCACGGGGATGGGTGCAGCCCATCCGAACCCATCTGCCTTCCTCTGATTTCCCCTAAATAATAAAATAAAAACATTTGCACGGTCTGGGCCCGAGTCGGCTTCCTTTGCAGGAGGCAGCACACCATTACAGCTGCTATGGTAATTCCTCCTGGCACTTTCTGCTCAACAGGTTCTCTCTGTTGGAGGAGCGTGTCGCTGCGATACTTGCAGCCATGTATATGCAAGGCTGCGGTTGGGGCCGAGGAGACAGGAAAACCTTGGTTCCCACAGGAAACACAGCCCGGCCTCTGGCAGGCGGGGAGCGCACCTCAAGGACAGCCGGGGCCTGCCAAGCTTTACACCTCCCTGCGACTGCCCTTTGGGGCTGCAAGCAGAGAGGGAGGCGAGCAAGATTTTGCCACATGACGTGGAAAAAGATTTCCAGCTAGCCTAGGCCTCGGTGGCGGTGAATAAGGGGACACAACGCCCTTTGGGGGGCTCGCCACCAAGCCTGGGCTCCCTTTTTCCCCCTCAGAGCCCCATAGGAGGCAGGGGGGTTTCTCCAGGGGGGATTTTGGGGCAGGAGGGCGCAGGGCAGCCCCGGGGAGAGCCACCCCATGGCCACCCATGGGTCGCCCGTGGCTGGCGCCTCCCTGCCCGCCCTCACCCGGCAGTGCTTCGCTGCGGCCGCCTCTCCGCCGGTTTTTCCTGTCGGAGAAGGGAAGGGGGAGCTGTTTTCTCCCTCCCTCCCTCAGCTCTTGGTGTATTTTGCAGCCCTTTTCTCTCCTCCTCCTTCTCCTCCTCCCTCCTTTCTCCTCCCCTGCCTCCCTCCCTCCGCCCCGGCTATCTTTGTCTGCCTCACAGCCGAGCCCTCTCCCAGCCCCGCCGCGGCGCTGGGCGTCAGCCCCCACATGCGACAGCGGGGCCGGGGCTGCCACCTCCTGCCGGTGTGACCGAGCCGAGCCGGGCTGGGCCGGGCCATGCCCGGGCTCTGGGAGCACCCCGAGGCTGCCACCACAGGCTGCCGGCCCCGGCACCGCTCCTCTTCCTCCTCCTCTTCCTCCTCCTCCTCCTCCTCCTCCTCCGGCCGCCGCGCCATGGTGTGAGCCCCGGGGACCCTGCGGGACCCCCAGCGAGCTCGGAGCCCCTCCGGGAGGCACCCCCTTCCCCCTCTCCTCGGCTCCTTCCCTCCCTTTCCTCCCCTCCTTCCCTTCCTTTCCCTTCCCCGCCTGCCTTCACCTCCCTCTCCCCCCCCTCCTCCTCCTCCTCCTCCCACCACCCATCCATCTATCCATCATCCCCCCGCCAACCCCTCCCAATGCTGGAGAGTTTCAACCCGGCGGGGCTGGGGTGAAGAAGAAGGGAAGGGCAGGAGATAAAAGAAAAAAGGAAAAAAAAAAAAAAAAAGAAACAAAAAACCCCAAAATAAGAAGAGGAGCCCCGCGCCATTCACGGCTTTTTTTTATTTTCGGGGAGGAGAGGAGGAAAGAAGAAGGGGGGGGGGGGGGGCGCCGCTGTTATTTAACGCCGAGAGGAAACAACAAAAAAAAATAAAAGAAAATCAAGGAAAAGAAAAGGAAGAGACGGGAAAATGGCGAACGATTCTCCTGCGAAAAGTCTGGTGGATATCGACCTGTCCTCCCTGCGGGTGAGCTCCGGGGCTGGGGGCGGGCAGCGGCCCGGAGTGGGGGTCCCCCCCCCATGATGGGGGTCGAGGGCCGGGGTCGGGCTCCGTGTGGGGCCGGGTGGGCGTGCGGGGAGCCCCCCGGAGGGGTGCTGGGAGGGTTTGTGGGGGGCTGAGCCCGGCCCTGGGCTGCTTTCCTTTGTTTGCATGCGTTGGCATGTGCGGGGAGAAGCAGGGCGCAACAGCTGCACGCCGCCAGCAGCGCAGCACGCCTGGCTGGGGCTGTGGCAGCAGCCATCAGCCGGCCGAAACGTAACCCCGCTCTTGTTTCTCCTTCCCTCTGCCCCCCCTTTTCCCCTCTTTTCTAGGACCCCGCCGGGATTTTCGAGCTGGTGGAAGTGGTTGGCAATGGCACGTACGGGCAAGTCTACAAGGTTTGTGGCGGAATTTCGCTCCCGGCTCGCCGGCGCTGCCCAGGGGGCTCTGACAGGAGCCGTGGCCTTGGCCTTGGCGTGACGAGTTGGCCGGCCCTTGGGCTCCTGCTTCGCAAAAAGGGGCTTCAGCGCCTCGCCAGGCACGCCCCTGAAGCGATGGAGCAGCCCTGGGTGCCCCCAGAGAAAAGGCCGAGCCGGACGGCCGCTGTCAGAGCGTGGCCGAGCCCTAGAAATAGCTCCTGGGGCTGCTCCCAAATTGCTCGGGGAGCCCTGACGGGGAGCTGCTGCCGCTGCTGCGGCTCGAGACAAAGGCACCGGCCTCCCCCGGGGTTGTCACCCGGCTCCCTCGCTGGAAAACCCTCGGAGCAGCAAGGCTGAAGGGGTCCGGGGCAAGCGGGGCAGCGGGGGGCACGCCACGCCGGGCGGCGATCAGATAAGCGGGGAAGATTGGTTTGGTGAGAATGAGGATCCCCAGAATAACCTGTTCGGCGAGTGGATGACTTTTAGAAAATAGAAACGGGAGAGTGCCCATGTGGGTGTGAAACTCGGCGGCTTTGCTCCTTTTTTTTTTTTTTTTTTTTTTTTCCCTTTTCCCCTTTCCAGCGTGCAAGTCAGTGGAACAAACAAATCCCGAGATTGCATGACTTTGCAGCGAGTGGCAGCTCCCAGGATGACTAATTATTCACACAGCACTAATACTCGCAGACGGAAGGAGCTTGCCTTAAACTAGAAACGCAGGGAGAATTTGCAGAGGGAAGGCGAGATAACTGAAAGAAAGGAGCTCGATACCCCTAGCTGCTTGTTTTTTTTTTTGTGCTGATAAAGAAGGCGGTGTCATTTTTAAGGCTTCCCTGACGGTGAGATGCTGCTGGGGCAAGCAGCCGAAGCACTTCGGTGTGTCTTCTGCGAGCGAAACACATGTCAGTTTGTTTTGAGGGCGTGAACCTCAGCCTTCGGGACACAGCCCGGCCCCGCAGCGTGCATCTCGGGGCTGGCAGGGCAGTGGCCAGGCTGCCCCGCTTGGCAGAGGGCTGCAAAACCCTGCACGGCTCCAAAAGTGGGTTGGGAGCTGCACTTTGACACCACCCGCCCGTGCTCAACCATTTAATCTTTTTTTTTTTTTTTTTTCCCTGCAATCCTTCTGCTCCAGAGCTTGCGTCACCCAAACCCTTCATAGGAAAAATCGCAGGGCGTGAATGTGTGACTTTATCCCCTCCTGTTAATTATTGCAATTTGGCGCATTGTTTCACGGCTTACTTGCTAATGCTTCGGCTTAAGTAGCAAAGTCCTGCTTGGCTTTAACTGTCTTGAGCCTGGAAATTGTGAATTTCGCTCCCTTGACGCGTGGGGCAGCTCTCAGGGCGAAGCTGCAGGAGGAGCAAACCTCAGCGCACGTGCTTTTGGATACGGAAGGGCCGGGAGGTTTTGGGGGCAGCTCCTGCCTGGCCTGTGCCACCAGGCTCCCCCTCCTTCCTCTCAGTTTTGATAGTGGCAGCGCTGTTTCCTCTTGCTTTGTAGCTGGAGGCGGGGGTGAAGGAAATGGCTGGGGAGGCTGCCAGACCCTCCTGGGGGGGCAGGTGCAAACGTCAGGATGCGCGCAGCCGCTTGGTGCCCCCCTGTCTTCGCTTCGCATGTGTTTGCACGCGAGGTGTGGATGCCTTGCAGGGCTGGATGTAACTTTCTTCTCGTGATTCAGGCTCGGTTTTATTCTTAAAACCAAAACAGCTCTGAAATGGGAATGCCAGTAGGCCCTGCAGTAGCGTTTGACTATTCGCAGCCACCGTGCTGCCGGGGGAAATCCCTCCAGAGCCACCAGAGGCTGCATGTGTGCCCTGGGCGGGCTTTGGAGGGGCTGAGGGAGAAGGCAAAGCCTTCCTCCCTCTCTCCCTCGAACCCCTTTTCCACCGGCGGGCAGCGGCGTCGGTGTCGGCAGCGGCGCTGATGTCAGCCGGGCGCTGGCGGCAGGATTGGCTGGCTACCTGCCACCGCGGGGAGAGGGCATGACGTTATCTCCGGCCTTATCTCTTTGTCTCGCCGCTCGGCACCCCGGGGGTGCCCCGGCCCCGCCGGGGGTCTCCTTCCAGGTGCCGGGGAGCAGCACGTGGGCTGGTTTTGGCCTTTCTCCGCCTGGGCTGCGCTTGCTGCAGGTGGCTCAGAGGTGTCTAGCGGCGTGTTTCTGGGGTTTCAGCCATTCGGTGGGGTACGAAGCTGGAAAATGCAAAGTTTTGGGCTGCTCTGCTTCAAGTCCGCAGCGTGGATGTAATTTTCATCTTCGTAACCCCGCTGGTGTGTCGAGGAGCCTTGTCAGCACTGTATGACAAAGAAGACGTTACCTGGAGGTGAATCAGGGCCGAAATGAGCTCCGTGTGCCCCCAGGACAGGAGCAGCCCTCGTGTGATTGTACCAGAAGCTCAGAATTAGGGCCGATGCCCCCAGTTGCCCCCAGCGCAGGCCGGGGTGGCTCCCCGGGAGCCTCGCAATGGTTAACTCGCACTGAAGGCTCCTTGTGTTGATTTACGGAGCAGCCTTCCAAAAGTGCATGTAAATGATGCATATTGTCTAGCTGCTGGCTCATAAAAGGAAATGATGTAAGATGCGATCGTTTAAATGCTGATTTGAAAATAAATTAAAACTCGGGTACATGTTTTCCCACGCTGAGGACGCCCTGTTGCTGCCTGGCCTGTAAGGTGGCCGCGTTGGGGGGCAGGGGGACAGCCCAGTGCTTGCTGTTCTGCACAAACTCGGCGGATTTATTTATTTATTTATTTTCATTTCTCCCTTCTCCCCGTGCTTGCTCTGGCTGCTAAACGGCCCTCATTGTGGATTGAAATGATCTGGTTAAACACCAACACAATTCGAGCCTTATCGCTCTGAGGGCAAGCTGTGCCGAGGAGCGCTGAGGTCACTGCCTGCCAACTGCTCCTCTTCCCTTCCTATTCTTCAGGAATTCTCTCCCCAAGTGGGAATTGACTCTTGGAGAAAGCAGGGAGGGCCAGAGGGTGGCTGGAATGAGAGTGGAGAGTGGCATTCCTCTGGGTCCTGTGGTGGCTCCCCGGCCACCCCTACCCAACCCCCCCCTACCCAACCTTACCCCAAATTTGCTGAACTTTTGATCGGTTCCCATCGCTCGAATCCTTCCTAATTAAGTATACATCAGCCAGGCAGGTGGCCAGTGGGGATTACTGATATTTATTTTTATTAAAAAGAGAAAAGAAAGCAACCTGCCAATTGTGGGTAACCACATGTCCCACTCATTCTTCCTCCCCCGGTCCATCTGTCTGTTTGTCAAAATGTCTTTTTTTTTTTTTTCACCTTGTGCTAAATCCTGGGGCAGGGACCCTCTGTTAATGTCGTTAGAAGGGGCCCTGGCACTCGGGAGGTGGGTGTGTGCAGCGCTTGGAGGTGATGGATGTAACAAAATGCAATCCAGAGTCTTACGCTGACTCCTAGGGATTTATTATTATTATTATTATTATTATTATTATTATTATTATTATTATTTGCTGTAGGAAGATCCCAAGGGGGATCCCGTATTAGAAGAGGTGTTCGTTTCCCCGCCTTCGTTGTGTAGGTTTTTTAGCATGAAATCTTTGGGCCAGCAGGCTGGCTGACGTTCCTCATGTGGTCTGCTGTGTGTGTGTGTGTACACATTGTGTTCCAGCCGTTTTCCTTTCAGTTGGTGCTTTCTGTTGCAAGCGCGGTGTCAGCCCGGCAGTTCGTGTACCTCCTCTCTCGGGATACGTTTTCCTTGGAGAAAAGTGGCATTTTTGTTTTCCCCCGTTGCACATTTCTGGCTGTACGCTCCGGCTCCTCCAGAAGCGTTTCTCCTTGCCTTTGGCTGCCGTTGGTATTTAAGCTCAATAGCAGCGACTTGCACAATGGGAGCCTGCCTGTAGTCAGAAGTTACAGTCAGATCCTTATCTGCGGCGTTATTTTGGGTCCCCGTCCAGCTCCCACTGGAGCTGGTGGAAAGAATTCAACGCACTTGAACGAGACGTGGACTTGGGAGGGGATCTCAGAGCCTTGCACAGGGGGGTTCTTATCAAATACTGTAGGTTTGTAGTGTTATGGGTCCCTGGTTGTTCCTTGGATCGGCACAGGCTCAAAAATAAAAGATGCTGTTGGTGCTAAAAGGAATCAGCTGCAGGAAGGGGGAGGGAAAAAATCAACTGTGCAAACTGCTTGGGAGCTGTGAGGTAACTTTGAATGTTGGAGACATGGAGATTTGCACATTGCATCTCAATATTACTGTCAAAGTGTATTTCCTACCTCGGATGCAGCGTGAAACAACTCGCACAGAGGCACGAAGTATGGCACTGATCACAGTGCAGCCAGAACCTCTGCGGTTATCTGTTTTCGGCATGAGAGCAAGGACAGAGCTGCTTTCTGGAGGAGGAGTGATTACAGGCTGGAGACACGATAGCCCCGCAGACGGAGCAGTCCCTGGGCCCTCCTGGGCTTTGCTGTCCTGCAGCCAAGTGCAAGCTGCAGCTCTCAATGCAACGAGGAGCTGCGATTTGACCTCGGTGGCGTTGGATTTAATTTGCTGCTGATGGGGAAGGCTGGGAAAAGCAGCACTGAAGCAGCCTGAAAGCCCAGCGAGCGAGGAACGGAGATGCCCACGCTCGCAGAGGACCTTGCATCAGGATCAGGTGGACGTATGGATGGAGTGGTCTCTGTTTTCTGAAGGGCGTTGGCTTCTCCTGAGGGTTTTCCCATGTCCTCCTCCTGCTCGATCTTGCATCGTGCTGCCAAGCAGAAGACCAAATGCATGGGAAAATCCGGAGCTGTGAGGAGATGGTGACACGGCTCAGAGGAAAGCAGCCTGGCTGAAGGTGAATTTACAGCGGGAACTGGCTGGCGATGAAGGAGATGCTGGCTTAAACGCTGAGGATTAGTAGGCAATGCGTACTTGTGGGAAACAAAGGCAGCATGGAGGAAACTGCTCAATATAAGAACAAGACAGCTTTGTTGTCAGTAGAAAGACATTATAAATGTACATAGATACTATGAAAGAGATCAGTCTTACCCATGGCGATCGAGGAGCCTTCTGCTTTCGCTAGCCAGCCACGCTTTGGACTCCTGCACGTTGAAGGAAGGTTTATTTACACGCCTTTTTGTGCTGAGGAGACCTGCCTCACCCCACCTAGCCGGGCTGTGTCCGTGTGCCAGGACGAGGGATGTCATCTGGGGGAGATGGTTCAACGCTCCTGGCGAGGTGCTTCTTTCCCAGGCACGCTGCACCTCCCTGGGTTGCCCTGCCACCGTAGCTGCTGTCACTGCAGGCATTCAAACAGGACACTGCAAGTGCCAACAAGCCCTGAGCAGCCTCGTCACCCAGCCAGCTGCTGTGGTAAGGCTCCGCGCCTGGATGCAGTCCTACAGGTATTGTGGTGCTTATCTGCTGTGTCCCCGTCCCCTCCCTTTGGAGCTGCCCCATCGCCTGCTGATAGGAGCTGCTCTCTGTGCGGGGACCCAGGGCTTCGTGCTGGTGCCTGGAGGAGCTGCACGGGCTGGAGATGTGTCCTGGAGGCAGTGCTGCTGCTGCTGCTGCTGCTGGAAGGGCTCCACGCTCAGCTGGGATCAGCAACGCAACTGCTGGGCTGAGGGGGTTGAGCCCTGGCCACTCTTCACCTTCCTCCTGTGCCTCGAGTGCCCCCTTAGCCCCAGGGGGCTTCTGGCGAGGTCCTGGTACCCCACCACCTTCACCACACCACTTAAATAGGTAAAAGAGCGGCAGCAGCTTGACATTCTTGCAACAAATCTGATTACTGGTAATCATTCGGGTGCTGCCACCACAAGAGTCCTGCTCCTGCTGGTTTACCTCAAAGCTGGCGCGTTTTTTGTTTGGAATTTTTGCGTTTGGAGCTGTTCAAGATTGCTTGAAATCTTAAAAACACAACAGCCAATTTGAGCTAAGCTTCGGTAGTTTCAATAGCTTCTTCCTAGGATTTTGTGAGAGTAGCTGTGGGGGACGACAGCGGATGAAAGTTCGCCGCTCCGATTTAAACAGTAAGCTCAAAGCAAAATAAACCTCCCTAAAACCTGCCCCCTGCACTTGGAGCCATCTGATGGTTCGGGGTTGTTTTGTTTTCAAAACCAGGAAAGAAAAGCTCAAGGTCCTTTGACCTTAACGTGTTACAGTAAAGTGTTCTACGCCGTGCTTGTTTCTGTGTGTCCTAAAGAGTCTGGGCCCCAGGAACAGGATGGTAACTCATTATTTTTCTTATTTTTTTCTCAGGGGAATTGGCACAGTGGTGTCTGAATGTCCTGACGAGGTATTTCCTGAGTGGAAGCTCTAATTGCATTTCTTTTGTGCTTCCCCGCGAGCAGATAGTGCTGTGTCTCTCCAGTTATTTTACTGATAGGCAAAAAAACGCATTCAGCAGGGCGAGCTGCAGATGCACGTGTCCTGTCGTTCATTTACAACTCGTTCCTGTGCTCTGGGCCTGGGTTGTGTTTCTAAAAGGTGCTCACGTGGGTGGGCTGCCTGCTGGCTTTTCGGTGAGCGCCTTGCCTGAATCCAGGCTCGTAGTGGAGAGAAGCAGGTCAGGCGGATGGTCTCTGGAGACCACCGATGTTAGGATGAGGTAAATCGCTATTTACACGACTCTGCCTGTGCCCGCTGATCGTCGTGGGAACCTAGGGTCTGAAATGTAGGTCTGGTAGATGTCTGAGGCTGGACAGACTGCCCCTGCCCCATGCCACGCACGGGGTGGCTCCCGCTGCCTGCCCTCAGCTGTAAGTAGCAGGATCTTTTCTGTTTGGATAAATTACGTTGTTACAGAGAGTGCATTTATTCCGGGTTACTGTTTTACAGGACAGAATTACAGAAATACTCCAGCTCTTTTGATGATGTTGATAAGGGCTGTAATTAAGTGCCTGACATCCAAGCAGTGTTTTTCAAAGGTGTGCTTCTTCTCTAAGGTATCCTTTCCCATCCAACCTGTTTTTTTTTTTTCTGTCGTTGTATTGCTTCTCTGTAGCTGCACGCTTGCCTAGTAGAATTGAATCTGGTTGTGAATCTTATTTTTAAATGCCAATCTGTTGTAAACCCGAGTATCTTTTCTCTAATTAACACTTTCTTTTTGGAGGCAGTATCCTTCATGTTCCTGCAGCAGCTGCAGCAGACATTCCCAAACTGTTTGAGATTTCATATTCCGTACCATTTGTTAAAATGAACCACGAATTGCATGGAAATCTCCCTTACAAACGCAGAAGGAAGCGGAGCTCTCCTGTGCTTCTTCCCTGATACTCAAATCATCCACTGCGCCTTGCTGCTGAGTGAGGCTGTGGGAGGGAAGCACCATGGGGAACTGATGCTGTGTGGCAGAGGTAGGATCCAAATCTCTGGGTGTGAAGGTCCTTGCTTTAATCAGAAACCATCCCTTCTTTGCCTTAACCATAGCTGAGGTTGGCTTTGATGCTTGCCCTGGCCGAAGAGAGGGAGGGCTCTGGGTGTTGGCATCCTGATCTCTTAATACCCCTCTATGGACAGGGCTGCGTGTTTTTGGGCATTGAGCAGGAGGACTTCATGCTGAGAGCCTCGTGGTCCCCTTGTGTGTTTTACCCACGTTTCGCAGTAGGATCGCTGCGTGCTGCCTTACAGACGGTGGGTTTATAGGTTTAAGAGGCCTTTTTGCAGGAAGCCCTGAGCTGAATTGCTCCCATTTAACTGTGTTGCTGTCTGTGCAGGAGGTGGGGCAGGTATTAGGATATTTTACCATGACTAAACATCAGCGTTAATACCTTTAAAATTGGTATATTGACGTTTATGAGCAGATACCGCATTACGGTGATAGCTTCAGGGGCCTTCTGCTGTTTATGAGAGCTCTTGGTTGATTTAGAAAGCAAATAAATACAATTTGAAAGCCACCCTAACACAATCACGCATGCTAAACTGAAAATGCAAGGCGATGCTGCACCCCAAGCCTGTCCCACGCTCCTTATTTCAGCAGATTAAGCGCTTAGCTCCCTCCTTTCTTCCATGTGAAACCAAGTAAAACTCTCTGATCTTACCTTGCGGGTCCTGGAGAAGTCTTTGCACGGTGTCCCGTGCCTTCTAAGGGTTAAATCCTGGAGCGATGACAAGTGGATGTCGAGGACATGTTTGAAGTCATGTGAAAGAAATGTGAGTTTCTAAATAACTTGAGTGTTAAAAGAGATGGATGGGAAAAGCTTTCCTGAGCCTTTGTGGAAGTCTTATATGGCAAGGAATGAAAATCTTTAATATTGACCTAATTTTATTTGTATTTAAGATCAAAGAGCTCTTGTGAATGAGCTGCTTGTTTTATATGTCACTGGCTTTATGGTTTTATGAATGGCTGGAGGCAGTAAATCAGCCCTGAGTAATGCTACCTTTCCTTAGGTTTCCTCTGAGGTAATGGAAGAGTGCTCTGGTTTCCTCCTCAGGAATAAAAATGTATTAGTTATTGACCGGACTTCTTTCTGCTTAAGTTGCTGAGTTTGGAGATGCTTCCTCACGCGCTGGGTGTGGTGGTAGCACTTTCTATGTGGTTTTGGGAAAGGAAAAGAGAAGTGGGCAAGGGAACCAGCCCACCAGATCTAAGGCCTTGCCTCCTTCAAGGTAGCGCCCAGGATGTGACTTGGCAGTGTCTTCTTCTTTTGCTGCTGTTACCTCCTAGCATTTGGATAACCTGATTGTGTCAGCATCTTCTCATGCTATAAGGAAATAGGTTTTGTGTACCTGTGGTGCTGTGTGGGAAAGGGGAAGCTTAAGAGGGGAGTTTTGCTTTGTGCTCCCCAGCGGTAGGATTCCCTGTTGCAGAAAGGAGAAGGGAAGGTTAGGCAGATCTCTGAAACACCTTGGGAACTATCTGGTTACTTCCCAGGTTACAGAGAGATGCTTGCCTTGCACAGGGCTGCGCTGAAAGCACCCCGTCTCTGTAACTTGGGTAGGATAAGATGGGAAAAGGAAACGTGAACTGCGTGTCAGGTCTGTAAAGACAGCATCACCTCAGTTCAGAGCTCCTTGGGAGTGCAGAAAGGAACCGAGTAGCCTTGGGTATTGAAATGTCACAACACTGTTCATGTCAGCTCACTGCTGGGCGGATACATGTAAGAGAGGAGGAGCTGAAACTCTTGCTGCCCGTGTGGGTGCTGGAAGAGCCTTCCTCACCTCTCTGCATGTGGCTGGTGTGCCTTGTAAGAGCAGGGGGTACCCGGTAAGCAGGGAATCTCATAAAGCCACTTGCACTGCTGCCCTTTGTCAGGAGCTGGCTTTTTATCAAGGCTAGCTGAGAAGCTGAGAGTGTACTTGCCTTCCAAGAACTCCTGGTTTAAAGCTCCATTAATTGTATGTCAGTTACCATATGTGTTATGATAATAAGGAAGGGTGGAAAGGACTAGATTTATTTTGGTAAACATTTCACCTAGTAAAAACTTAATAGCTCGTCCGCCTTCGAGGGCTGTTCCTTTTTTTTTTTTTTTTTTTAAAGTGTGCAGATTGTGCTCCGGGTATCCAGCAGCAGTTCTCAGCGTTTCCCAGAGAGCCCAGCTCATAACCTGACCTTGCCGTGCTGCTCCTGTGGGAGAGGGATGGGGCTGTGCAGGGATGCTCAGTCCTGGGTTTCTTTGCAAAGCACAGACTGGGTTTGCCTCTGCCATGCCGGAGTCTGTGGGTTTCTTTTAATAGTGCCTACGGACAGTTTTGAAAGATGATAAAAACAGCACGCTGAAATGACTAGGGACTCGGGTCTGAATCACAGCCATCAGCAAAACCACCTAGTTTCGGGAACCTTTGTGCACGACGTCAGAAAAAGTCTTGTGAGGGCCCGAGCCAGTCTGCTCTTCCCCAAATACTCGATTTCACGATTTGGATGTTACGAGGGAAATGTTTTGAATGTTTTTGCTGTCGTAGGCCTGCGGGAATAATGTTCTTCACCGATTATGCAGGCTGCCTCTGAATTCATAATTTAAGAGGCGTAAATGTCATTTGGGAGAAAAACAAGTGCGATGGAATAAGGGTATGGTAGAGGTAATCCTTCTTATCGCAGTGTTTAGGTGTGTAAAAAGCATTATTTGTAGAAATATCACTTCTTGGTAGTGCCTCATGTCTTAAAGATTTAATCTTTCCTTCTAGGATGAGTTTTCTTTCCCCTGTTTGTCTCTTTTCAAGAGGTTTGTCTCTCTTCGTGTGGCTTGTTTTGTTCTTCTCACCCTTCCCTCATACTCATCTGATGTGGGTGAGTTCCTCCTGCACTGCTCCCTTCCTCTAAACTCTACACTCATCCTTTGCATTTCATTTCTTCCTCTGGGCTTGTCTGTGGCTTTCTTCTATTTTCTTTTCTTTTTTCGGTACAAAAGTAACTAACAAATAGCAGGGGTATAGTTAAATCCGTGTGACCTCTGGTACTGGCTGCAGCTCTGCCAATGTGAGGTTTGTTTGTTTTTTCATTAATGTGTTTCTCCACATGCATTCTGCACCTCCTTTAGATCTTTTTTCTTGCGGTTTCTTTTTACCCTGGCTTTTCAAAGAAATGAGGCTCGGTCACTTTTAGCCTGCCCTCCACAATTTTTCAACCTCTGGGCTGACTTGAGCTGGTGACTTGGTATGGGGTGGAAGCCTAAAAACCTTACAAGTTTCACCAAAGTAGGTGATGAGGTAGAGAGGAGTGATAAACCTGGCTGCTCTTCTCTTACCTGTGCTTTCTCTGAGAGAAAGCCCATTAAACAAACCCCTTCTTTAATGGGGATTGGGAAAACCTGCGCCAGGCCTCAGGCCCAGCCCGCCCGCAGCGCTGTCAGCCTGTGTGGAGGGACAGTGGGGTCGCAGTTTTTGCCTGCCAGCTGAGCCAAAAAGTGAAGGAGCACGGTCTCCTGCTCCCACAGGGGTTGGATGGCAGTGGCTGTCACCGAATTTGGGCTGGGGGGGTCACTGTGGCCTTTGTCCTCGCTGCTGGAGGACTTAGGCCTTGGGTTCAGGCCTTGGGCTCCTCAGGCAAGGGGTGGCGGGATGGGGCTGGAGGTGCTCTCACCAAGGGCTTGAGGCTGAAGGTTTTTGGTGCTGATTGAAGGGCATCAAAAGTCTTTGTCTAGACAAGTCAGGCTGCCCCTGGCACACGCTAAGTCCCTGCAGTTTAAGCCTCGAGCCCTGAGTGTGTGCTGACCTTGGGCCATAAATCCAGGGCTCGACGAGCCCCCCGAGCTGGTGGGAGACGAGTTGGGGGTTTCTCTGCATTCGTCTCTGCTGCCATCTCAGCTGGTGCCTGCCTGCAAAACTGTTGAGGAGCAGCTGTAAAACGTGGATGTTCTTTCTCTTGTCAGCTCCTGTTTGAATAGGGGCTTTTTCATGACACATGCTTGTTTACTCATGTTTCTCTTTTAAGGAAAGCAGTTAAAGCAGGCAATAACCACCAGCAATTCAGTGCTCCGTTAAGCATGTAATAAACCAAACCCCAGATCCCTCGGTCTCGAGCTGTCCTTTGTTTTCGCGATTTTGGGGGAGGAGGGGAGGCAAGGCAGCACAGCAGCAGGACAAAAGGCTGGGCTGCGATGCTGCGCGGCTCGCCTGCTACGGGCACTGCCGGCCTTCCCTGCCGAAAAACAAGCTCACCATCAACCCCTCACCTTTGCTCTGCCCCCACGATGCAAACCAGCGATGGCTTGTGGAAAGGAATCGCAGCTCGTTGGGACTGGTGCCAGACAAAGCAGTCCCGTGGACTCAGTTCGGCACCGTTTGCATCCATTGCTGAAATACAAGCTGCTTGTGAATCACCGGGCGGACTTTTGGGGATGCTTATTTATTTATTTATTTAAACAAGGCTGTCTGATGGTAGTGCTAGTGCCGAGCGGGAACAAAGGATTTTTTTAAACCAGTTTGTGGATGGGTGTTTAGGGCAGGTGTCTTACAGACTTCTGGGAAACTCTAGATGTGAAAACAAACCCAAAACACAGGACCTAGGTAGCTCCGGACTGCCCCTTTCAGCCTCCAGCCCTACCTCTGCAATCAGTCTGCTCTTTTGCAGAGAGAAAGGCTTCGTGCTGCTTCTCCGCCTGCTTCTGCAAAAAAGCATTTCTAGAGGGGAGCTTTCTTACGCATATGCAGAACAAATTTTAGCAAAACATTTCGCTTTCTTGTGTCTTCAGACTTATGAAAACGAACCCAGTCATGACTTTTCAGAGTGTGGGCTGCAGCAGAAGCTCTCAAGGCATTTCACTGCTGATTCTGATGCAGCTGTTTGTTTAAGGCATCTCTTTCTAAGCCGGAGGTGGCTGTTAATTTTATTCAGGGGAGGAAAACGTTTGCGTTGCTGAGCTGGATCCTCTGTAGCTCAGCTGATTCTTGTTCTCAGGCTGGGTGTGGCAGGTGAAAAAGACGTCTTGTCAGGAGGATAAAACCAGGGAGGGCTGCTTTATATTTCAATACAACGAATTTTGAATAACCTTCTCTAGAGTGTACTGAAGTGCAACACGTGCACTGTACCAGCACCCCCTGCCCCGCTTCGACTGCTCTGTTTTAAACCATTTCAGTGCTTCTGGCTCTCCAAAATTTGATGCAACTTCTGAATGCTCAGTTCCTTTAGGTATAAAGAAGCGCCGGGTGGCTCTATGAGCCCCCTGAACCTGCAGCTTTGCCCCTGTTGTCGTTGTTGGTTCTGCTTGGCCCCACAAATGTGGGCAGAGCATCCCGAGGCGAGCAGCTGGCAGAGCTGCAGGCGATTCTGGGCTTCAGTACTCACAGTGCACCGGCCTGCTGGGTTTGCCAGGTGAAGTGAAATTAGTTATCCACGTTTTCCTTGCAGTGTGGATGAATTTAGGCACGTAGAAGGGTGTGAATGAGCTTGTGCCACGTTGCGAGCAGTGGGGGATGAAGAATAATAAGCTGATGTCCATCCCCTGTCCAACACTGTATGCTAATTGCTATTGTATCTTTATTCAGTCCTTCCAGTGCTGGATAATATTGCAGTCACCCCCCTGGTAGTGGCCAGCAACAAATTATGAAGATCACAACTCTCCTACTCTGTTGTCTGCAACGTTGAGCGTATTCACATAGCCTTTTCTCAGGAAAAACACGATAGCATCTATTGCTCAAGCTGTTTTTTTTAAGATTACCTCCTTCCCCCCAGCCCTTGCTCTGCAAGGAGGTGACAGTTGTGGGTGGATTGAGCCAAGTCTGTTTTTTAGGTATTAGGAGGTACTTAGAGGAGTTTCTGTGGAGAGCACCATCTGGACGCAGAGATTCATTTGTTGAGGAGCTGCGCTGATCCCTGAGGAAAATCGTTCGGGTGTGGTGTGTGTCTGTACGCTGCTGTAGGCTGAAAAGGCATTCGTGGAAGGTGTGGGCTGTTACGTGGCTACCGTGGGACTTTGAGTTTCTTGGAGAAATAACTGGGTGAAAAATAGCAGGAAGCCCAGGCAAGGGGGCACAGCTGTTTCTTGAAGGGTCTGGTGCTGACCTCTTTAAGGCACCAACTAGACAAAGGGTTCTGATCATTGCTAATCATTTTAATCATTTTGCTCCTATATAACAAATTCAGCCGTAATGTAGGTGCTCAGGTACTTGGGGTTCACTTCCCCCACTGCGAACGGGTCATGTTCTTGGGCAGAGTTTACATTTGAAATGAAAGGGCGCGTTTCCAACTCGACCTCTCTGTTTGGATTGCCAGAGCAAACTCAAAAGGGTTTTGCCCTTGGATGGGGATCCTGTTTGTCCTGCACTGCTGAATTTAACCTGCTGTGGCTGATGCTCTCAGTGAGGGGACTGGTTGTGGATCAGGGCGGGGGGATGGGGGGCTGGGGGGCATTGCACTGCCGGAGCTTCACGTGGAGGCAACAGGGGGATGAAAGGGTGTGCTCTGAAAAGAGGCGCCTCGTGTCACCGATAAGTGGTGCTGAGCAGAAGTCCTTTAGCTAAAATATACATCTGCAGTCCATTGCTGTTTAAACTGAAATTACCAAGCAAAGAAATGCACCCTGGCAGCAGATTAAGCCGTACGCAAGGAGAGAAGCACATCTCTCTCAAGCTCGGGTGACAGTGGCATGCTTGAGGGTTTTCTGCATTAAATATTCGATAAATCTGTAGTAGACTCGAATTCCGCTGCCTTTTAATTACTTCTGATTTTTAAGCCTTCAGGATCCCGACGGTTTTCTTCATCCCGCCTTTTTTTCTGCCCCCACGGTGATTTAGTGGTTATTTCTTTTTTTTTTTTTTTTCGGCTTAGGAAGAGTTTGATGCCCTTTCCAGCAGGGTTCTGGCTGTTCCTCTCCCACAGAGGTGTAGTTGGAGGGTGTTTGCATGTAGCTGCCGAGCCTGTTTGCTTTCTCCTCGGCTGCCGGTGGAGCAAAGGTCGCAGCTTTCACCTGCTCGGCGCTGAGCAGCAGCCTGGTCGCGTTTCCAGCCTTTGCATCAGCTCATCTTCTCAGGGAGCCGTGCACTCAGGTGATTTCTGCTACCAGATGCACCCACGGTGTCCCCACGTTGTAATTTACCCCAGGCAACGTGGTGGTGTTCATGATATGCCAAATGCAGAGGGAGGTCAAGGAGAAAAAAACAAACACCATAAGCAGTTGCTCGTTGCTGTTTCAGGCAGTCTGTTCTTGCTGCTGCTTTAGCACTCGTCAGGCTCTGGACTGTGGAGGGTAAAAAGAAAAATGTTTTGTAAGCATTGGTGTGCCGGGCAGAAAGTTTTGTTGTGAGGAATCAGCATGTCCCTGGGCAGAGCAGGGCTGCTAAAAATACTTTCACCCAGCTCGGGGTGCAGGCTGGGGGCTGGCTTGCAGTCTTGCCCCTGTTTTAAGCAGTTCTGTGGTTGTTTGTCTCCTGAGAGACCTTCCCCATACCCTGTTAAGCCCCTCTCTGGAGATGTTTTCTGCAATTTTATTCCCCACAATGACATCTGAGCTTTGGATGCCCCGTCCTTCAGAGTATCTGATACGTGGGAAATTAATCTTTCCCCAGTCTGTTTTCCATAAGGTTGTAGGTATTTAAGAAATGCTGGAGACAGCTGAAACAAAAGGCCTTAGCAGACAGAAAATCTAATACCAGCCACCTGACTGGCTCTGTCTTTCCGAGCTGCCTGCTAACAGCCCTCATTTCCCTGTGTCTTGGGGCCTGGGCGAAGTGGCTCCTCTCTGTTTGCCAAGAGCTCAGTTGCGTATTCATCAACCCTAATAAAAATGTGTGCTCAAGACCAGGCAAGCGCCTCGCCATCCTGGCCCGGCCTGAACGTCTCTGCAGCTCTTCCTGGTGGTGGTGGTGGCCTGAGCGGTGCTTACCCCGTGGGTTTGGTCACACAGCTGATAAGGTGATACCCGTGGCAGATTTTAAGCTGGCCACAGGCGACCCTCGGGCTGCCAGCAGGTTGGGAAGCTGCAGCTCAGGTGGAAGAGCCCGGTGGTGCCACCTTCCTCCGTCACCTGCCGGTGCTTGTCAGCACCTTGGCGTTGCCCAACGCTGGTTGAACTCCTTGTCAATTCATCTCTGTTATACAAGTCATCTGCTGACAAAACAAAGATCTGGGTCACCGCTCTTAAAATAGATGCGGCATTAAGCAAATTGCTCCAGCAAGCTCTCCTTTTCCTCCGAGAAGGCAGTGTCAGCCCAGCCTCACAGGGATCCCCCTGAGAAGCACGTCCTCCTCCTGTGGAGGCCCCGTCAACTCGGCTACGCTCCCCCGATAAGCTTTTAAAACGCGGCGTCCAGCTGTTTGCATCAGGTTTGGCTTTATTTTAATGCAGATGCGTGCATGGGTGTGAGCTCTTTCTGCAGGTGGTCCTTGCAAACCTTGTGTCTGGTTGTGGTTTGGTGCCCGGCGGGGCCGTGATTGGCACGTTTAACTTCCTTCTGCAGGAGCTGCGAGAAGTGATGCCCATGCCAGCCCAGTGCTGCCCTCGCTCTCAGGCAGAGTTCAGCGGTGCCAATTTGATCTTGATAAGACTCATCCAGCTACCGCTTTGACCGCACTGCGCCAAGCCCTCGGATGGGTGTGCAACCAGTCAAGGTTGAATTACTCACAAAATCCTTTTTTTTTTAAGGTTGCAGCCAGCGCTCTGTGGACTCTCTGATCCCAGGTTTCCTGCCCGATGTGCCCTTCTGTCAAAGCCCTGCGGGCTGCTGGGGCCTGGGCTGCAAAATTTCAGGAGAAAGGTGCCTCAGCACCCCCACTCAGCACTGAACGGAGACATTCGTGCTGGGAGGTGCCAGTCTGCCCCCAGCAAAGGACTGAGGGACAGAAGGAGACAAATTCTTCTGTAAATACTGCGCTCAGTGAGAACACAAAGCTTGTTTGCCTCCTTTATCAGGCTTGCCAGTAGGTTACGAGTCCAAACCGTCTCTTGTATATCAGCTAAGGACAAAATCATTTCCTTTCACGGGAAAAATCAAGGAACACTGTGGTGACTGTTAGGGATATTTCTCCACTTCCCCATCCTCAGAAGCACATCCCCACGGTTTTCTGTTGCCTGCTTTACTTGGCTTATCAGGAAAAGCTTCAGAGGTGTTTTTAGTTGGGCAAGAACTGGGTGTGCCGTATTATGGGTATATGGTGATGAAGTGTTGCTTTGTTTCCTTTTTCCTTCTAAACTGTTGTACCTCAGAGGAAGCGATAATGAGAAAACAGAAATGCCAGGCACTGGCTTTAAGCTGCCTGCTCTGAGGGAGATTGCTGCTTTGAAAATGAACTCCTTTACCTTGACGTGCTGCCACCGGGGTTAATCCTGACCTGGAGCCTCGCGCTTGCCTTTTCATCTCACGGTCTGCCCAACTTCCAAATCTCGGATCTAATCACCTTAAACAGAAATTAAAAATGCTAAACTGGGGGAAGGCTTTGTAACTGTTTTCCTAAGGAGGCTGTTGCCTTGGCTTAGCCTTTGTTGGTTGATGGTAGAAACTCAGGAAATGCTGAGCTGTTGTTTGCCCGAAATCACTAAGTCAGGGATTGAGGACCAGCAGTGGTTTCAGGTTATTGTCACTCTTTCTATTCCAGCTCTCCTCAGGTTTTGCTGGGCTGAGCTCAGGACCACACCGGGGTGACCTTCAGTGGCTGCTGAACCTCAGTTAGGAGCCGAGCTCTGGGTTTTGTGCTTTAAAATTTGATTCAGGAAGGTCAGTGGTTGGTAGAGGAGATGTTTGCACCAGGATGGCTGCTGTGTGGGCCCACAGTCATTCACACAACAGTGCTGAAGTACTATGGTAGGGTTTTTCAGCAGGACAATGCTTAGTTGTTGTATACATCGGTTCCACACCATATTTTCAGAAATTAGGTCTCTGTGTTAAACTTTCCCTTTACAAAATCACAGTAAATTGGGCTCCAAACTGTTTCTATCTAAATTGGGAGGTTAAATATTCATGTGGGCTAGAAAACAGCAAAAAGCAAATCAGAGTTTGCTGGAACAGTCTTGTTCGAGCGGTGCTTTATCTATTCTCCTCATTGCTGGAGATATTGAGCAGCATCTTACCAAGGGTTTGAATGGTGAAATCCTCTGGGGTGCTGATTTTGACTTAAAGTTTCCCTCTCCACAATAGGTAAGACAACAAAAGGAATCCAAAAAGGGTAGAAAGGTGGATGTCATGCAAAGGGGTGGGATTATTGCGTGGGATTAAAGCCACACGTGGAATATTCCTATTCAGGCATTTCATGCAACTCCTGACTAAGAGCTCTCGCTGCATTGCTGCTTGGTCTCTGTGTATTTAACATGAATTTTTCAGGGTACGAGAGAACTGTGTGTGTTTTGCACATCAGAATAACATAAATCATGCATGTTAACATATTAAAGAGAATGCTAACTGCTCTGGCAGGCTGGTAGCTGCTTTAAAATCAGGATTCTGACATTTTTGCCCTCCCTCTCTCTTGGACACATATGTGCGTGTATTCATCGTTAGTCCCTGTCTCAACCAGTAGGTTTATGCAAGGCTCAATCAGGTTGATAAAGGTGAAAAAGGATCCTGTCTAATACAGCTTATGGTGAAAGTGGCACAGTGAGTTCCCGGTGCCTGCACAGCAGTCCCCTGCTGCATCAAGGAGACCTGATTATACAACAGAACTAAGCAGCTCGGGATGCTGCCATGAATTATGGGCTGGCTTAAGTGCTGCGATACACATTTCTGCCTTTATTGACAGCGGAGGCAAAATAGAAAAACAGAAAGCCGAGATATTGACAGGGTTTACCTTTTCTGGCTCTCTCTCCGGGTTAAAGAAGAGGTTTCCTAATGTAATTATAACCTGCCCCTTCTATCCAGGCTAGCAAGAATAAGCCAGGCTGTATGGGAGCTCTGCTGCGTGATGTTACACAACCGTGCTTATTTAAATGTGGCTATTTTTGTGACTTGCTCTGTACCTTAATGAGAGTCACGGATACAGGTTTTTGACCCACTGAAACAGAGCTGAACACAGAGGTGCGATGCTTGCGAAGTTCCAGTGAAATCTGGTAGTTTCCCAGAGTGTTTGCACTTAGTACAGGGAAAAGGTGGAAACTGAAGGAATATGGAAAAAAAAATCATACCTGCTTGGTGTATTTGTATGCCTTTTCATCCTATAAAGAGCCAGTGGTTTATTTCTCCTGGCCTTCCTTTCTTTGGATCTTATTTTGCTAAGCACGATGGTGTAATTTTGGCACCTTAGGTGCAGATCCTTCTCACTTCTGAAAGTCAAGACGTCTGCAATTAATGTCTCCGGCTCACCTATTTACTCAGACGTTGTTCCTCTTAGAGCTGAGAGAGGGATAAACACTTCAGGGTGATTCATCTGCCCCGTCTTGGACCCCGATCAGGAGGTGACTGGCTGAAGTTAGATGCCCTGTATTGGGACAGATGTGCTCCCTCCCTCTCCCCCTGTAATTTCACCAGCTTGGGCGGCTTTGTGCAGATGAGTAGGAGGAGGATTTCACAGCTGGTAGGTGAGGTGCAAAGGGCACTGTGCTGGGGACGAGCTGGTTCAGACCAACTGGCTCTGGGAGCTCCAGTACGATACCGACTCAAGCATTCAGCTCTTCCTTAGATATGCAAATCCTCTCCCGGCTGATTTGGCTGGGAGAGCCGGGCGTCTGGGTCTCGGGCTGATGAGATTGTTTGTTTGTTTATCCGTGTGGGGTTTTCAGCATTATAAACTCCGGGTGTGATTATAAGAATAGATTGCGTGCTTATTTCACAAACAGCGTGCCCTCTGCTGCGCTCAGCCACTGCGCTCAGCGCCTACGTGCCCGTCCACAGCTTCCTGTCCTCTCGCCGTCTTTGCATTCCGGTTGTTCCAGCTCTCTCTTCCTTGGAAACAGCTGAAGTTTTCAAACCTGCAAAAACCCTACAGGAACGTGGTCTAGTAAGGATCAAATCATTAATGCGTTCCTGAGAAGCAGCACACTGTTACCTTATTTCCGTGCAAGCTTGGAGCTGCGACTTACATAGTCGCCCTGGGCGAATCAGGGCGATCTAAACAGGCTTGGAAGAGGGCAAGCGTGGCGAAAATTCACTTTGTGAGACATTCACTGCAAAATGAGGTTGCTGCTCTTGGGCTCGCGTTTAGTTTTTCCTCTAGGGTTTTATTTTTACCCTTGCGGGGTTGGAGCCGCAAGCAGCAGCCCCAGGCCGGAGGGAGGAGGGATGCTGGGCTTGGCCCCGCTGTCGAAACAAGCGCTTGGGAAACTGGAGATTGACAATTTGCGAAAGCTGGTGTTAGGGCCTTCTAATACCTCGTTGGAAGTGCTGAGTCCTCGCAACGCGAACTCACTCTGCTGGTTCAAATCTGCTCTTTCTTTATGTATTTATTACTTCAAAACAGGTTATCTGCCCACTGCAGCCCCGGCCAACGTGGGGACAGGCGGCCGCTCGCTGGTACCCGGTCCAGGGTGGGAATAGCGCCGGGCCTTGACTGTGCTGTGGGTGTTGCAGGGTGTGAGGGAAAGGGGATGGTGCCCAGCTGGCATGGGTGTGCTGGCAGAGCCGTGCAGGGCTCGTATCTCGCCCGGGGCCGGCCCCGATGGCACGCGCCCAGCAGGAGCGGGGCTCTGCCTGTGCAGCTCCCCCGCCTCTGAGCGCGCGTCGCGGGCCCAGCTGCCTTGGCGGGGTGCTCCGCGTGTGGACGTGGCCCTGAGCACCTTCTGCTGGGGCCTGCTGCCAGCTTTCAAGCTAGAAAGTACACGAAACTCTGTTAAAAACCTCAGGCTGAAGTGTGGCAGGGAAGCCCCTGTGGTTTCACCTGCGCTGAGAAGATAAGCGTCTAGGCCTCGCTCCACAGGGGGCTGCTCAGCCCGAAGAAATGGCTCTTGGGCTGGGATTGGGAGCACCCTGCAGTGATCTCAGATTCAGCTAGGTTGGAAGAGACCTCAAGATCATCGAGTCCAACCTCTGACCTAACGCTAACAGTCCCCACTAAACCATATCCCTAAGCTCTACATCTAAACGTCTTTTAAAGACCTCCAGGGATGGTGACTCCACCACTTCCCTGGGCAGCCCATCCCAATGCCTCACAACCGTTTCGGTAAAGAAGTTCTTCCTAACATCCAACCTAAACCTCCCCTGGCACAACTTTAGCCCATTTCCCCTTGTCCTGTCACCAGGCACGTGGGAGAACAGACCAACCCCCACCTCACTACAGCCTCCTTTAAGGTACCTGTAGAGAGCGATAAGGTCGTCCCTGAGCCTCCTTTTCTCCAGGCTGAACAAGCCCAGCTCCCTCAGCCGCTCCTCGTAGGACTTGTTCTCCAGACCCCTCACCAACCTTGTTATCTCACCCCACCTCCCCCATATCGGTTCACGCTTTGAGTTTCGTTTAGAAATGGGGTGTTCCTGTTCCATGGCACCCTAATGCTTCAGAGCAAACGCTGTGCAGGCCGTGCCAGAGCAAGGCCAACCCCGAATCTAGCTAGGTGTTACCTTCTCTGCCCCCTTCCAAGAGCCCTAGGAAGATCTGCTCCCTCTTCCCCATCCTGCCCTGTGTGGGGTAGCGGATGTCCCAGCCAACGCAATACCAAATTCACTTTTTTGTTGTTGTTGTTATTGTTGTTGTTTCTCAACGGGAGATTAAATCAACATGCAAAACCCACATCAGAAAACTGGAATATAATTTCGCTTTACCCCGGGGCCGTGGCAAGGGCGTGCGACGTTCTTTACAGGTTTTTCACTGAGATCGTATTTTGGCCGCGGAGCCCTTTTATTTGTTTGAACTGGGGATGCTCCCTCCTCCTGTTTACTGTTTTTCCCCCCTCCTTGTGCAAGCCAAACATCCCTCAGGTGCGCAGCTGAGCGAGTGGCAGGTGGGTGGGACTGAAGGCAAGAGGAGGACAAGCGTATGCAGGAAAGGGCAGATTCTGGATTCCTGCTGTGGGGATGAGTAATCGCTGGAGGTGAAAGCAAAACAGGAAAGCTGCAGACACCGTTTGGACTTTTTCTAACATCCCCCTTTTCCCACCCGAGACCTGCGTACCTTTTTGTTATTTAAGCTACTAAGCAGGTGAGCCTCAGAGCTGCAGGAAAAGGTGTGTGGGTTGTGGGTTTTGACGGTATGGGAAAAACTTGACAAATTATCTAGGTATTTTTCTGTTTTTACCATCAGCTTTGAAAACGTATTAGATAGCCAAGTGCCAGATACTGGATTACGTACCAGGAGGATAGCATAGTATTCATTAGACAGGAGGTAAAGGAGTTTGTGTGCCACCTGGGTGCGAGGATATAAAATTCCTGATTTGTTTTTCTAGGATTAAATTGGACTACGTAGTGTTTCGGGAGCACAAGGCATAAATGGAGACTACTGGTGTGATCGCATGGCCTGGCAGTGGCAAAAGCTTTGTGTACGAGACCATGAACAATGGCTCTAAACGCACTGCTATCGATTTTCTTCCCCGCAGTGTTTCATAAATACTGTGCAGTTTAACTCGGCTCTTAACCTCGTGCACAGGTTGAATGGTGAGGCTTCTCACCCGTGTCAGATGGCTCACCCAGTAAAAAAAAAAAAAAAGCAGCAATCCTACAGCCCAAATCCCATCAGGACATGAAAACGTGCCCATTTGCAGCCTGATATCACCCAGGGCAGCACGCAAGGTCTGGTAGCCCCCAGGGTGATCCCTGGAAGGTCTGGCAAAGCTCAGGGAGAGGGACACGAGGGCTTCAGGCTCCTGACCTTGACCACGACTTGGTTTTCACCAAACGGTTGCTATTTCGTTGAATATTGCATCGGGTATTCAAGCGGGTGAGCTTCCCTCTTTCTTCATATTTTTGAGATGCTCCCATTTTGCTGGATGTGCAGGTGTCTCATTTACATTCCTAGAAACACAGCCCCGGTGTTTTCTTTAAAGTCAAGGTTTCTGATCTGCTGCACCGACTTCGCTTAAGGCATCCTTGGCATCACTTTTGGCTTGCCTCTCTCAGACGTATCTCCTAGAGAGGATTGTTTCACAATGCAGTCACTGTAGACGGTGACGTAGCCGTGATACTACCGAAAGGAAAGCAAGCAAAAAAAGGACCTGTTGGAGTGAGGTTCCTCCTGCAGCCTGTCATTCGTGAGCCCGCGTGTGCTCTTGCACACGGGTTTCTGTCTCACTGTATCTGATTTCCAGCTGCGTGTTGTGATGTGCCTCTCTGATACCTGACCTTTGTGGAGTTTCTGCTCAAAATTTCGCAAAGCTGGCTTTGGTTAAGTGCTGCCCTCCCCTCCCGGGCTTACTAATTGCCGTTTCATAGGGCAGAGCAGTGCGTACCGCTGAAAGATGTGCTCAGGAGTACCAGCGGGAGAAAAGCCCGCGCTGATCTTGTCTGTAGGAGGAATGACTATCCCTCATAAATAAGGTGACTAACACCCATGCAGGCAGACACACACGCACCAGGAGAAAAAAAATTAAAAAAAATCCCCCCAAAATCCCAGAAACAGTCTGGAAATGTTCCCTTTTCCTTTACACGTCACACAACTTGCTCAGGGCAATGACCTCGTGCTCCAAATTTCAGATGAGAGGCTCCTAAAGAGGTGGAGACAAAGCAGCTGTTTGGAGTTTCTGCTTGCCCCACCGTCATCCTCACTGCTTTTCACCTGCACCTCATCTGTTTAGCAGCCCACTGAGCTGGAAGTGCTGTGCACGATGTTTTTGCATATAGGTGCAGTAACCAAACACTCCAAGATTGCCCCCAGAATCAATCTGGTGCTGGACAAAGAGTGTAACTGCAAGCATAGTGTTTGTTTTCCTGAGTACTCTTCATCTGAACTTCGGTGAATGATAAAGTGTTTTGTGAAAGAGTTTGAAGGCTCTCACAAAGGTAGGAGAAGGGAGGTTTCGCTGTAGGATCAGCTAAAGGCAAAACAGGATAACCTGGAGGTGGTTGAAGCAACTGCTGGCTAAAATTACCCTCTGGCAGTTTGCTAATAACTCCCCCAGGTGCAGCACTGGGAGGGATAACGTTTGGAAAAAAATCATGTTCAGGGTTGTTGAGTCCTGACCTAATCTCTAGTTAGAGGTATCTCAAAATGGTACGCCTCAAAGTGCCATCAGGGCATGTATGTGGGGGGCAGTTGTGATATATAGGGTCTGTGTGTCAGAAACAGAGATGAGGGAAAAAAAAAAAAACAAAACCCACAACGTGCAATTTTATGTCTTTGCGTTTTCCACACGTGCCTGCTTGTACTTCTGCTTCAGCTCAAGTTATCAACGCCAGTGTCTAATTGCGAAAAGACCCTGGTACTGAACGCAGCTTTTAAGGCTGAGCTCTTCCAGGAGCAAATTTATTTCTTTTTAGGGTGGAAACATTTTAAGCAAGGACAAGTGCTGTGTATCTCTGTGTCTGTTTTTTTAGGGGGCATTTCAGAAAAAAACCTCAGTGCTAAGGTGAGTTATTTGTACCCGTCAAGGCTCTGGTAGGTTGCCCGTGTGTACCCAGGCGTTGTGGTGCAGATATTGGGATCCTTACCCATGCAGAAGTTGTGTCCCCACGGCATGCAGGCACACATCTCGGCTATTTGCTGAAAAACTGCTTTATTGACCCCGCCCTGTGGAAAAACACAGTCCGTGCACATACTTCAGGCGACTGTTTGCCTTGCAGAGGGTCAACTACAACACCCTTTCTGGAGTTATTCTCCTCAACACCCCTTTTCTGAAAGCCTCCTGAAGATTGGTGGGCTCCAGCCGTAGGGGTCTTGCTTCGTTGACCCCTCTGTCCTGAAGGAAATGTAACTGTAGGAGAAATACAGCTTAAATGCCTCGGTTATTTATTTTGCCCTTCCATTACCCAGGCCTCCCCTCCCTCCTTAGGCTGGGGGGTCAGGGGTGTGTGTGTGTGGGGCTGTGCTCTCGGGGAGAGAAACCCCGCTGCACTGGCACTCGTGGGCCTCCTTTCGGCTCTGGCCCCCTTATTGTTTTAACAATTAATCCTTCACCCGCTTATAATTTAAAACACTAATAAATAACCGCTCTCCTCCCCAAAATTCTCAGAAATCTCTGCAGCCTCCTGCTCGATTACATATCTCTGAGCCTGCACAAATAAGTCCTCCGGTGGTATCTAGCCAAATTAAACCTTGAAGGGATGCGTTTGACCTTGGTTTGTGCAGTTACTGTACGTAACCCGCCTGTCCCAAAGCCTGCGAAGAATGTTGACATTCACAATGTGAAAATAAATATTTGAAGATAGGTTTTGGTCTGCTCGATTTGCTCTGTCAGCATAAACAAAATCCCTCTCTTGTTTGCATTGTAAGGGTCCTTGTTTTGTAGCCTTTACAGTACCAGCCTGGATGATCTGCAAACCTTTCATAGGAGGCGTTTTTAAATTAAAAGTTAGAGCAGAAAACAAGCTGGAAGTGAAACTCATGCACTCCTGTTGTTGCTTACAATCCTTTCTTCCTCCTATATTCCAGTTATAAATACATATATATATATATATTATTTTGCATATTCCCACAGCAAATGGGATGCTTGCTACCCACTCACTATCTCAACCCCATGCCCCATACCTTGCTTTCTTAGGAGGCTTTAATTTAAAATTGAATTTGAGCTTTTCTGTGGGCTGCTAAAGAAAACTTGGAAGGGTTTCTTTGTGGTGGAGCTTCCACCTTCCTTTGTAGCTGTGGAAATGAGTGGAAGACTTGTTTTGGTGACCTTGTGTGTTTTCCTGAAAGCCTTCCTTTTGCATTCGTGAGCGGAGGGACACGCTCGAAGAAGTGTAGTGGTGAGCCAAGGGAACTTCCCAGAGCAGGACTTGTAGCAGAGGGAAAGGAGCAAAGGCCCAGATACTTGCTTTTAATTCCCTGTGTCTGCCTCTGCTCCTACAGACTGTGAGGTGGAACAAATTGAAGATTCAAGGATTCCTGGTTCATGGCTTTGTGTTTGTGTGCCCCTTTGTTTCTCTGTGCTGTTAAAGAAGTGTAAGCCCTGGTTTTAGACCATTCCCCATCCTATTAGGACCACATAAGAACGAAAAGAGTGGCATGTTGAATGTGGACTGGGCCAATTTTGTTTGCCTGAGGCCTAACAGGGAATCATACAGTGAGCTCTACAGGAATAACCTTGTGCAAAGAGAAGGGTGGTTGGTGCAGGTTGCACGTGGCGAGCCTGTCCTCAGCGCTGAGCTGTGTGTTCAGGTGTCCTGACACAGGACACCATGCCAGCAGGACGGGGCTTGAAATGGTGGAGAAGGCAGCACTGCCTCCCCAGAGAAAAAATATCCAGCTAATAGTGCAGAATTTCTTCTGGAGTTTTGCTTTAGAGACAAAAGGGGACCAGAAGCCATTGACGTTGGGTCAGAATGCCAGGATTGTTGTTCTCCTGCCTTCTCTTCATTTCTAAAGCCAAGGCGTGAGGCTGGTAGTGATCTGCAGGATGTTTTTTGCTTGTTTTCAAGGTACATCCAACAGCGCTGTGCCTGCTGCTGCTGTTGCAGACCTTTAGGATTTTGTTTTGCTCCAGAGACCAGAGAAGAGCAATTGTCCTTATCAGTTTCTGCGTGGAGAATTCTCTGAAAGTCCGTGATGCATGCAGGGACCAGATCCATTTTTGATCTGATTAGCTTGATTATAGCTGGAGGTCGAGGAGCTGCAAACTGCCTGGAAGCCACTTTAGCCATCCTTTGTTTGCCCTGGCTGCTTCAGGATGCTGTTGCTTATTCTGGGAGTGTTTCTCCTTCTTGGTCACCTCCCTGCTCGAACGGCATGTGCCCCATTTATGTGAGATTGCAGCATTTGTGGAAAATGTAATGGTGACAAGCCGTAATATATTTAAAGGGCTTTATTTGAAACCTCTTTTTCATCTTGGGGCTTGCTGGCAGGCTGACTGTGCTACAGAGCAGACGTGTGGGGTCAGATTTCTTGTTTTGGTTAATTTGTAGGTCATTTGGAGCGGAGGGTGTTGCAGGGAAAAGGCAGCAGAGCTGCGTGAAAAACATGGGTTTTATCACTTGCTTCTCTTTTTTGTAAGCTTACCCTGAGGAATTAATTTGGGGAGTTTCTCTGGGAAATTTCAGACAGAAGGGGAAACGTCAGTTTATGACAACAACGTAAAAACCTGTAACGTTTTGTTCGAGCCTACTTTTGTCAGATTCAGCATGAGTTGGTGCTGGTCTGTGTGGTTTATGAGGGTTTCATCTTCCTGAAGATGGAAAAAGGCTGAAGTCTGAAAGCTCAAATTCCTGGTTTTGATGGAAATTTTCACTCTGGAGCCTGACCTTGCTGTCAGCAGGAATGCCGGGAGCCCTGTGGCTTTAGCGTGTGGGGGACGATGTTGCTGAGGGCCTGCGAGTTTCTGCCGCCTCAGAAAAAAAACCTTGTCTGCGGATAAGGGTAAGTCTTTATTGTAGGTAATTATACAGGAATGTTTGACTTGCCTTAAAAGAAGGAGGCTGTGCTCAGTGGAAAGCTGTCTCCTGTGAGGTATTGTTTGAATGTAGGCACCAGCAGGCCGACAGTCGGCTGTGACGGGGTTTCTGTCTTTAGCTCAGGCCCTGCCTTTACAGCCCATGTTCTGAAAGTCAACGATCCTGCAATGGAGAGGTAAATCTAAAGTTGGCAGGCCAGCTTTCTTGTTTATGTTGTCTTGTTTGTTTGTTTGAAAGGAAGTTTTAGATTTTTTAAAGGTTGATGAGGAGGCAGCGTAACCCCTGCTCGCCAATGGTACTTCCAGCTCCCCCTCAGCAGCGCCCTTTGCTCTGTGGTGTCCTGCCTGGAGGTGATGCCCTGCTGAGACCGAGGCCTCATCAGGGGTCCCTAAAGTGAAGACAACTCCGTGTAGAGTCCCATCTGTACAATTACAGCCTCAGCTGTAGCTTTGCTCAGGCAGCACTAAATTACAAATGTGATTCTTGATGGTGCGGGACGCCCAAGATATAGGTACTAAAGACAAGGGGTACCACCAGGTCTGTCCCGTTCCGAGTTCAGATCATCTGGCTCCTGAGGTGTACAGCACTGTGAATGGCAGCTCCTTAAACCCTCACCTTATCTTTTACTCATTCTTTTCACTGTCCGTGTAGAAGTAAGGCACGAAAAGTATGGCGTGGGTAACTTTAGAGAGGTGATTCAGGAGAGGTTCTCTGTTCCCTCCAGTGCAATATTAACCTTGTAATGGCCTTTGGGGTAAACAAGTGCTGGGATCGGTTCAGAGGTCTGAAGTCTGATCGCTTCAGCCAAATCCGTGGTCAGAAACAATGCCAGACAAGAGGACGGAGCCGGTGTTCGCTAAGCTGCTTTGTCTTCCCCACGAAGGGCGCCTGGTTAATCTGTTACTGCCATGAGGTGCCCACATAGATGCTCCTCAGCGAGGTCGTGGAGGAGCTGCAGTGGGTTTACGGGGAGCACCGGGTGGGATGAGTCTGAAACGGGAAAATCCCTGCTCGGTACAGACAGCTCCTCAAACAATTACATCAGGATGTCAGTGTCTGGTCAAAGCTGAATCATGAGCTCGCTAACAAGGAGTGCGCTTTGCAGAGGGGCGAGGGGAAGTTTATGTGATACCGTGCTAGAGGCAGGCATTAAGAAGGGAAGGCTGACAAATTCCCCTTTAGTCAGCCAGGGGGGAAAGAGCCCTCGTTAATTAACAGATAGAGAGGAAACTGGTTATGGGCTGCCTCTGTGGCACAGACCTTTTCCCAGGCACAGGCAGGTCCGCATCCCCACTCAGCTGCTGCTGGGGCATCTCTCACTTCAGCAGTGATGAGGCACATGCTGTTTTTCAGCTGCTTTAACTTTTTATTATTGTTTATTGGCATGATGTGCAGAACCTGGGAGAATTCAAAAAGCAGTTTTGGGCTGCAAGGTCTTACTGGAGCCACTTGTGCTGGTGGCTTTCATCTGCATGGGCTTTGGGGCTGAGTCGAGACCCGAGGAAAACAAACTGAGTGGAGAACACTTTGGCGTGCCTGCGTACCGGTTAAAGTACTTCTGTGTGTGGTTGTGATTTGCTTTCTCAGAAGTATTAAGTATTCATCCTGTTTCGCCGGCTAATTTTTTTCCTTTAGTGTAGTGGGGGCCTGAGTTTTCCAGAACTGAGAGGAAAAAAAAAAACAAAACACATGGATGCGTTTACGCGAAGGAAGCCTCCAGCAGCCTGGTGCTTGTCTACATGGGGCAGTTAGTGCGCAGTAAGCTAGGGTGTGAACTGACAGCACGCTAGCTGCTCTGCACTAACTCCCCCTGTGGATGCTGAGTGTGCACTAAGGGCGCCCGTTGTGCGAGTTAACTCAGTCCGCTGAAAGAAAGTGTGCTGAAAATTCACACTGTGGCTCCCTTCACCCTGACTTTCCCATGTAGACAAGCCCTTAGTCAGCTGAGGATAAAAAGTCCTTGTTCAGAGTTCTGGCTTAGATTCTTTCTTTTTCTAAATTCATTTAATTTTTCTACCAGATTCAGTGCAGATCAGGTTTTAATGGGGCTTTGTTGGCCTGGCGGCTGGTAAAGAGTCTCTGTACATATAACTCTGTGGGGAAGGAAGGAGTGACTTCTGATGGAGACCAAAAAGTCCATCACATGCGAGTGTAAATTGCTCCTGGACCAGGTGCAGCAAAGTGTGTGTCTGCCAGAGCAGAAGGCAGGTTTGACACGGCCTAAATGGAGTAACCAAAAGCTGGAAAGAGCATGGTGATTTGGAGGAATGTTCTTTCCCTTGCTTAGATGATGAGGAGCTATTTCTTCATTGAAGTGTAGTTTTGTAGAATTGTAGAATTATCTAGGTTGAAAGACCTTCAAGATCATCAAGTCCACCCATCAACCTGACCTGTCAAGTCCCATCACTAAACCATGTCCCAGAGCACCACATCCAAATGTTTTTTAAATACCTGCAGGGATGGGGACTCCACCACTTCCCTGGGAGACCCCTTGCAGTGCCTAACCACCCTTTCCATGAAGAAATCCATGCTAATACCCAATCTAAACCTCCCCTGGCACAACGAGAAAAGAGCAGGACGCCCTTCTTGCTGCAACCTCCTCCTCTCAGGGAGTTGTAGAGAGTACCGAACGTGTTTAAACTTCAACTATTAGTGAATCCCCCCCCAAAAAAATCTGGTCTAGGTAGAGGAAGTAATTCTGTTCTTGATTTCTGAGATGTCAGGGTAGATAAGTGTCATGGAAATTACAGAAGCAGATTAAATTTCTTATAGGATGTACTTACTGGTGGTTATTTCCCTCATCGCATTTCATTGCCTGGGATCTGTTTATTTCCTCTTGGGAGGCAGAAAATGTGAGAAGGAAAATTGTACAATCTGGTACAAAATGTGGAGCCTTCAGTTGTTTTGTTTTTATCTATGGCCTAGCATGGGAAATTCTGGCTGTGTCCTACTGATTTTTTGGCTGTGTCCTGCTAGCTTTTGGAGACATTGAGGGCTCTGATGACTTAAATGCTGGAACATAACTTTGAGTTTCTTCCTTTTCAGTGAGTGAGGAAGCAGGGTCATGTACATGTACACGTCTTAAAATGAATGACCCTTTTTCAGTTCATCTCACTGCTAAAATAAGCCCAGTTGAAGGGGTGAAATGGGCCAGGTACGGTGTTATGCCATACTGGCTTGTCAGATGCATATCCTGGTTTGGTGGAGTTTCAGAGAGAGCTTTTTTCAGCTTGCCTGCCCCAGCCCTGATGCAGAGAGCCACGTATTTCCTCTTTTTTTTCTTTTCTTTCTTTTTTCTCTCCTGTGTGTGCACACTCGCATACAATTCACCTGCATGTGGTTGTGTTGGATGCAGAACCCTTCATCCAGCACTTCCAAATGCTAAAGAGGGTGAGTAATTTCAGGGGTAAAAGAACAACTCCGGGGCCCTCTCGATGTAAAGATCTTGTTTCACAGACATGCACAGACGCTCGCTGAAGTGCAGACACCACAGGCTGAGCCCAGGGCTTCTTTGTATGTTACAGATCATCCCCGTAGGCCCTCTGGGCTGTCTTAATGGTCCTCTGTCCTGACAGCTTAGAGGCACCGCCAGAGGGGATATGGGGGGATTTATGTTGCTCTTCCCAATCCCTGTTTGTGCGGCGCTTAAAATCAAAGCAATTATATCATCCTCTTCTGTTCCTCAGCACCCGTGCTGTCCTTGATGCAGTTTGTCATTAAATTGCAGCAATTACAGTGGTGGCTTCTGTTTGGTGTCCTGCCTGATGTGGCAGTGAGTTTCTAAAGCAAGCTTTGGACTCCCACAGCAGAGATCGGGAGCAGTGACCACGGATATGCCACCTCTTTGGGGTGTTCTTCCTATTACAGCTTCTTGTCTGCTGCAGTGCATCAGCTAGTCATTTGTCAGCCTGCAGGCATGTATTTCTTTATCTTATAGAGAGTTTATAAAACACAGGAAAAAGTTGCTGTAGGATTTGGAAGGAGTAAGCAAAGCCCCAGCATATCTATGCAGAAGGGGCAAAAGCTGTGCTTTATGTTTAATTGTAGCATATTCCTGAGGGATGTCTTTTGTTCAAGCTAAAAAAAATCACAATCTCTTCTTATGATTTCCCTTCTGAACTAAGTGATCTCATGCCCTATTTTTTTTTCCTTGCCTGGTGTAACCTCACTTACATTCTTTTGAGCACTTTTTTTTTTTTTTTTTATGCCCTGGCTGGTAATTTCCTTTCTTTTCTGGCATCCGTGGTGGGAATATGCCTCTGTCCAGACACTCCTCCCCTCGTTTCCATGTTTGGGAGACCCTTCTCCTATAAATGCTCCCAGTGCTGGCTCCTGGCCGTGCCAAGCAGCAAACAAAGCTGAACTTTAGCAGTCTTCTGCCTTGCCAGCCGCTTGCCAGGCTCTGAATAGCGGTCGCGGAGACTGATGGGGCACTGTTCGCTTTCCACTTCTTTGCTCTTTGGCACGGCGAGGCGGGCCGCGGGGACTGTGCCCTTGCAGGCTGATGAAGACATTAGTCGCCTTCTTCTGCCCTGGGTTTGGCTTTGAGTGGCTCCCTTCATAGCTCCCAGGGCACAGGCGCGGGATTGTGCCTCTGCTGAAAGCTTGGGCTCTGTGGAAGTTGCGGGCAGTTGCGGCGAGGTCCTTCCTGTTTTTCCTGGGCTAGGAGAAATACTCAGAGCGGGGTTTTTTCTCTTTCAGACTGAAAGGTCTGAACGCAATTAAGCAGAAGGACAAAAAGGAGCAAGGGGCAGCCCTGCCACGATGCCCGCAGCATCTCGGCATCCCCGCTGGCAGGCTGGGAGGTGGCTTGGGTGCAAGCAACCCGCCTAATAAAGGACTTATTTCGGCCTTAATAAGCTCCTTGGACAGATGGATTCTGTTGGACAGATGGATGTAATCTGGAGAAATGATTACACGGCTTTCGTACTCATTAGCGCTTTTCATCTTTGTATTTATGCGGTAATATTCTTCGGGGAGGTTGGTAAAAATGCTGGCGACGCAAACCTGTGCAGTGCTGGGGCAACGCAGGGTACCTTTATGCTGCCTTTCTCACACCGTGTGTGGTGAACACATGTGCCTGTGTTTATACACGCCGTATTTTCATACGAGTTTTACGTGGCCGAAGTGGAAACTTTTATTTTGACACAGCGCCGAAACCATGTGTCCTGAAGGTGCAGCTGTAAATGATTTCCCCAACAGGAATATTTGGCCCGCAGCTCGTGAGCAGCCACCTTCCTGAAGGAGTCCAGATAGTGGGGGAGATCAAAGTGGGGACTGTCCGTCTGTCCTGGATAGAGGGACAGACAGCAAAGGACACCAGAGGTACTCGGAGTGGAGCAGGAGGAGGTTTAAGGGATAGTTGGCATTAGGGCAGATCACACTCATAAGCACCACTTCTCCAAAGGCTCGGTGAAAGCAGAAGCACAGGGGGGAGAAAGAACATGCCAAACTTCATATGCTTGGACGTTTTATTTATATTGACCTGAGCAAGAGGTGCTCAAGTGTAAGCACTTGATTTTCCAGCTATGGATGGGTGCCCTTCACAGAGCCGGACCGGCCGGGGGTGTTTGCGGTAGCCTGAGCATGATGAAGCTTTAAGTAAAGTCAGAAACCCAAAACTTGCAACGGAAACTTTCTTCATGTATTTAATTTATTGGTGGAGAAGGGGTGGGGGCAGACGGAAAGGGAAGAACCACGTTCGTGAATTGTTCCTCGACTATGTGAGTGGGTGTTTTAATGGAACAGAAAGAAAACAGCACAAGTTGATTTCACGGGGTTTATAAGCGCGCTGAGCTATAAACCGAAACGGTCTTGGCCAAATATTTATTTTATTTCTCCTCAGCACTTCATTTTTCTTGAAGTGCTCTGCAAATACCGCCTCTCATGGAGGATTACTCTGGTAGCCGTGACCCCCATTCCCCGGGCTGTGGAACAGCGGGATTAGCGCCTATGCCGGGCGGGGGCCAAGGCCCGGCAGTGGGAGGGCATGGAGCTGCCTTCACTTCGGGTTTTTGTGCTAATGCTCAAGTGTTAGTGTTTAAAACACCTCAGTGCTCTGTCTGGTGTACTTCATCCCTCATGTTTTCCCTCAAGTGAGGTGGCTTTGGCTTCCCTCAGTGGGTGGTAAGGCCGGGTATGGCCGCCAGAGAAGCCTCCACCAGCCCCTTCCTTGTCCTGCCTGCCTGAAGCAAACATGGGGCATTTTCTGGTGTTTTGCAGGCTCACAGGCTGTGTGTGCACGGCCTGGGCTTTCCCTCCTCCTCGTAGGCCAGAGCTGTGACCGCTGCCCTTCTCCAGAAGCTTTAGGGCCAGTCAGGGATGCTCAGGCAAACACAAAGCACTAGGAAAATACCACAGACCTTTGGGGGTCTCTGATGGCCTGTTCGGTGCTTGCGTATCTAGACTTCCTCGAAGCTGGAAAAAAAAAGAGGTGGAATAAAAGACTCCAACAAACAATGTGCTGGTGTTTGAGGGACCTCGGGTGCTGCAGGGGGATGGGGTTGTAAAGCCGAGAGCAAATAAAGATTTCTCCTCTCTATGCCTGTAAAGCAGTGCAGGTGGCATTGGCCGCCTTCCTGACCAAGCTTTTCTTTGCTGCCTTGTGGTGTTTCTACAAGGATATTTGCATCCTCTGCCTGCAGCAAGCCAGAATTTGCTTTTCTGCTGAGAACTGAATGACACAACAGAGTTTTTGCCATTGTTTCATTGAAATTCAAAGCGCTTGCTGATTCACTGAATGAAGAGGGATCCAGAGGCCAGTATCCTCTGTTTTGGTAGGAAAATTGGTGTGCTTCCCATATTCAGCTGCTGCCCTGCTGCAGCATTTTCCACTGGAGCATCACACTATTGCGAGGAAAAGTCGCTGGTGTGTTGAGCTGTTGGTGCTCGGCTGCAGTGGGTGGTCGAGGGCTGCAGGATGAAGCCCTTTGGGCCGAATTCCTGCACTCACCTGGTTGGCAAAGCTGCCATCCCAGCCAGCAGCTGTGTTTTTGCCTTCTGAACTTGCTCATGCTGCAACCTGAAATAGGAGGAGAGAGCCGAGCACCTCCCGGGGCACCAGCAGCTGAGCCCCAAGAGGTGCTGAGGTGCTGCTGGAAGCACCAGTACCAGCGAGACCTCCAGCCACCACAGCGCGACCGGCCAGAGCTCATCCATCTTGGCTGGGTTACTGCGTGTTTGGGTAATGTTGACGGCAAGGAGGGAATATCCTCCACTCCACAAAAACACATAAACACCAAGTTAGCACGTTGGTTTTGTTTGCTCAGGGGTTCTGAAGTGCACGGGGAGGTGGAGTGTGGCGATACTTTATCATCGTGCCGACTTGCGGGGAGAATGGATGAGAGCTTGCGTGGATTAAAAAAAAAAACAGTCTCAGTGGAGCCAAAACTTGGCTCTGTGTTTTGGATAGATCCAGCACAAAGACAAAGATTCCTGCCAGGGATGTTGTTTTTTTTTTTTTTTCCCCCCCATTTTTTGGCAACTGTAAATCTGTCTGGCTTTGGCACTCCTCAAGACGTACTGCTCTCTCGCAGCATCGCTGTCATACGCTTGCATTTTCTTCTGGCCTTTCAGAAATAATAATTCCTCGGGCCGGTCTTGCTCTGAAGGGGAAGTCAGTGGTTACTATCCAACTCCGCTCTTGACCGCATTGGCCAAATCCAAAATAATTCCCAGATTTAGTGAGATCAGAGCGGCAGCCCCGGGACTCGGAGGCGGGTTAGGGGTCACGTGCGAGCTGGAGGGAGCTGGAGCTGCTCTTTTGAGAGGGCTGCGCTTAGCGCTCGTAAGCTCTTTGCCCCCCGACCCCTGTTTGCTGTTTCGGGGATGGCTGTACATTATCGCTCTCCCCTTGGAGATTATTTACAGTGGTTTAAGCTATGCCGATCGCCACAGGTTGAGGCTGGCAGTCAAGGGTTTTATTTGGGGTGCCTTTGCAGCTTCAAAATAAAAGAGAAACGTTTTTATCCTGTTCCAGAGCCTTTGGAACCGCACGCGCACACGAACCATCTTTGGAAACACCTTGTGGCAGGCCCCGCTAAATATTATAATTCCTGTTAAAAAGTAAATATTATAATTCCTGTTAAAAGTGGCAATTTTAGCCTCTTACTCCTCCTCCCTTCTATTTCTCTTCCTAGCGTTTGTTCAGCTTAATTGCTGCGTAGCGTGCCTTTGGGCTTGTGCACGTAGAGGGCTACGGTTTGAATGGTTATTCTTTGTGTTTTGATGGATATGCCAGGGCATTGATACTGAGGAAATTATAGGCGTGCTCTCAAGTTTACATTCACAAATCAGTTCATTGACTGGCTGCCTAAGGGGACAAATTATTCCAATTTATTCGTTAGGTTTTTGCAATCCTAGATTTGAAGAGTTTCCTGTTTGAATTAGGTGCATCATGAATGGGAGAAACCTGTATGCGGTTTATTTCGTATACCAAAGAACTGGAAACAGTTGGGTTTGGATTAATTAGGGATAGCAGTAGCAAATCAAAAACCCATAGGTTTGAGACATCTTCTTGAGCGTGTGTGTCACTTTGATCAGAGGCGACATGTGAATTGAGTCATAGACTTAGCCCCATCTAGTATTTGCATATAATACATTTTAATTACTTTCAAATTTGAAAAAAAAAGAGAACAAAACCCAAACCACTTCATAACGACCTTTATTTTCATGCTAAGAGCATGTTTTATGTTTCTGTAGTAAGACTGCACTTTGGGTGTATGCTGCATGATATTTTAGGATTTTTTTTCTATAAAAGCTTCAATTTATAGATTTATAAAAAAAATTAAAAGTCTTTTCCTAGCAGACTAAACTAAGAAAAATTAAACCAAGTGATAATGTCTCTTGCCTTTTTTATTTTATTTTTTTTTCAGTGTTCTTACGCCCTATCTCAGTTCTGAACAATGCTGTCTTTTGCTAAACGGTGAAGTTGATGACAGGTCGCTGAAGTATGACGACAAAGTCAGGCTTATATTTAGTGTATTTTATACCCAGAAAGTTCACCAAGTTCTTTTACAGGCTGATTTAAATGCATCTCCGAGATGCTTAGCCCGTGTTTGAAGTGGAAGGAGGAGCTTTTTAGAGGGGCAGAACGTGTAATCATGGAAAGTGAATAACAGCTTGTGATGATGGAGCTGAAACTGCTGGTGAGAATTTTTATAGTGGCATGTAGTTTATGTAACTAACCGAATTAAAATTTAACTGTGTGGGATTATCTTTACTCTTATGGAATACGTTTACTTAGGGAAGAAAAAAAAAAAGAAAACAAACCCCAAACTAATCCAGCAATTTCAGCGGGTGCGTTGCATTTGATCTTGTACCAATCTGCTGCTAATAGCATTTTAAAATACGAATTTAATCTTAATGCAGACGTAATTCTCTCCTCTTTCCACTTGCTTGATTCGGACTGCCGGAGGAGACCAGCAGCCCTGGGTTGTGCTTCTGCAGGTCTGGAGAGTCTGGGCCGCAGTCTCGGGTAATTGGCAGTGATGGGGAAAAGGACAGAAAGCGGTATGAACACGCTACAGAGAGAAAAGGAGACCTGTCCCGTGGTGTATCCCAACCTTTGGCAGCCGACAGTGTGTGCGTGTGTTGGGTGGGTGCTTTATTTTTCTCTGGCTGAGGTCGCACCCTGTTCATCGTGCCTCATGGCTTTCATCCACCTGGCTGTGTCCTTTCTGCACCCTCCCTTCAGGTTTTTACAGACATGGATGAGATCTTGAGCCTCCTCTTCCCCAGGCTGGGCAGTCCCAGCTCACGTGTTTAACCCAAGTGAGCTGATCTGCTATAGTTTTCTAATTTGGCCTTCCCAACTTTATTCCAGGTTTATGGATTTCCATGTAGATCCTCTTTTAAGATTTCATGCGTGGAGTTTGGTGCCTCAAACCCTTTCTGTCCTCTGTGCTATATATAGAGGGAGGGAAGAACAAAGCCGAAGTTGCACAAATAAACATTTCACAGCGTATTCTTACATACCCAAACTCAGATGTGCATCAGATCAGTAGGGAGCAGGACTTGTTCTAATTATGTTGTCCACCAAGAAATAGCTCAGCAAATTTGAATAACCCAGGAAGACAGGAACAAAAGGATGTGACTCATGCAGTTTGTCTTCCAGGGAGGCCAACTGAAAATGTGAAGGAAGAATGTGAAATTTCGTGTGTGTTGGTTTTGGCATCGGTTTGGACCTACAGAATAAAAGAAAAAGCAAAATGTCTTCAGATATCTGCTTCTGTCCTCTAAATACTTGCAGCAACTTTGGAAACCAGTATCTTACTGATAAAGAAGTTTTAGTTATGTTACTTTGCTCTTTATATTTTTTTAGGAAAGAGCACGAATTACTGCAATTTCATGTGATGAATATTTTCAGAATACAGTAATCTGAAATGAAATATGGGATGCACAGAAAGTTTCCCAAAGTATGGAATGCATTTTTCATATTTTTCAGGGAGTGCGTAATCTTTTTTTTTTCCAGGATGGGGATATTAAGAAAGCCTTTTTTTCCACACCAGCAGTTGGTGACATAGTTTACGGAGCATGCAGAATATAAACAGATGAAAGTTATTTTTGATGTGTCATTGTCTCAGCAAGACAGGAATTGGCAGCACCGATGACATGACAAGTACTTGGCTATGTCAGATTTACCACATGGCTGTCAGTCTAGCAATTAAAAAGAACTGGCAGGAGACGATTGCTGTGGCTAAGCAGAGGAGCTGATTTTCTATTTCGGAGCCTGATTGTGCAAAATTTGACTCATTTTGTGCTTTCGAGACCAGGTGACTTGCTCAAGCAAGATGCTCTCCCCAGCAGCGGGTGGGGGTGTATGCTCCTGCAGCCACCTTACTTCGTGTTGGCTGATGAAGGGCTAACGTTGTTGTATGAAAGTTTTTTTTTTTATTTATTTTGCTGTCACAGTTTAAAGACGAATTGGGAAGATGCTTGTGCGCTGCGCAGGAGCCCTTAAAGGGCTCCTTGTGGACTTCCCAGCAAAGGCCTTTTGTTCTGCCTGCGGGCTCTGTTTCACTTCACGTGACCGCTGTGAGGGGATAAATAGCGCCAGGACATGTGCAAAGCAAAGGATTTACTTATCTGCATGACCCCCTCATCTCCTCTACCCTCAGCCCGCTGTGGGCTGGGCGGTGTGGGCTGGGGGCAGGAGGACAGCAAAGCCTCCATCAGAGCTGAGGTGAAGTTCCCCGGGACTTAATGCCTCAGAAAGAGCTGGTCTCCAGCCATCTTTAGCATTTTAATGAGCCCAGCTGATGCTTGGGTGAGGGCTTTTCTTTCCTTTCCTGACAGACTGCTGATACGCATCCAGGAAAACCTCAGCGCTAAACGCGATTTGCGGCCACACCGCTCTCCTCCTCCACCACCTCCTCTTCCTCCTCCTCCTCCTCCTCCCCCCCCGCTGGCCCAGCTGTGCTGAGCCACTCAGAGGATGCCGACAGCCAGGATTTTCCTCCTGGATGGATGCTGCGTGCCACTCCTGGCCGTCAGTGAGCCACCCTGGCAAGCAGCTGCCCACCCCCCGGTGATGCTCACGCTGTCTTGGAGGAGGTGTCGAGGGGGAGCGGAGCACGCTCTTACCACATGGAGCCATCTGCCTTTAATGACCTCTCCAGCCTGATTTTCTTTTTTTCCCCCCCTCTCAGCAGACAGGAAAATTTTCAGCCTTGTGCCTGACAGTTTCGTGTTACAAATCCTCAGCTGGCTTCTAATTTTATGGCCTGCTTTGGTGACCACCTCGCACTGGCTGAGGGGAAGGTGGCAAATGGGGGCTGAGGCTCCACAGCTACCCCGCCATGTCCATCCCTCCCGTCCTCCTCCTGCTTTTCAGGCTCAGCCTTAGCTCCTGGTTGGCAGATACAGAAACGAGGTGCCTGGGCCTATTCAAACCCAAACTCCCTCCAGCATTTTGAGCTTCTCTGAACTATTTTGCACATACTTCAGTATCACGACAGGTTTTAATTCTCTCAGCTCCATCATGAATCTTTACAGAGGGAGCTGGATCACTGTACTTTCTTGACCTGTGTTCGCTGTTCCTAGTGAAGGGGAGGTAAAACACAACTTAGCTGTAGGTGTTTTTTTCTTTTTTCTTTGTTTTGTATGTGCTTTGAGGAAAAAAGCAGAGGGTGGCACTGGAACTTCCTAACTTTTTGGAGACTGGGAACAATAGGCATGTGGAGGAAGTGTGAGCTCCTGGCATCATCTTTCCCAGTCTTTTGCTGGCAATCAGCAGAGCTTACAGCATCTTAAACAAGCTGACAAAATACACGTTCTAGGTTATGCATACGATTTTTTAAATCCTTTTTCTAAGGAACATCTTTGCCTTGTTTGAAGGAAAGAATGGGTAGACATCAGCGACGAGCCTTTCCTATGTTGTGTAAGCAGGTATATGTAAACAGATGTTAGGGAAAGCTCCACAGTTTTTGAAGAAAAGAGGCCTCTTTTGGAAGTTTTTATACTTTTTTATGAAGTTTAGTCAAAACTTGTTGTAAATTAAGCTTTCAGAGTTTTCGGTTCTTAGACAAAGTTTTATGTTTTGGGGGGAAGCAGTCTACTGCCCCAGATGTTGTATAAAAATGCCGTCACAAGAGAAAATCCTGTAATTTTTACCTATATGTAATTTTATATATGGCTTGGAGGCAGTTGTTACAAATATAATATTACACAGGATTATTTTTTGGTGCTCTCTAATTGTTACCAAAACTGCAAGTGTCAGGGGCTCTGTGGTGGGGCTTGAAATAGCTCCTGGTGGTCCTTTTTCTCCCCCCCCAGTCTCTGGCTATTACCACATCACACAGCACTGCCGAGGTCAGCACATTTTGGCATGTGCGGTCGTCTGTGTCCAGAGGAGGCTCTGGGAGGCGTGAGTATTCAGGGCTGACCCCGGGGAGGTAAGAGCAAACTGCATTTTCTCAGCCCCCGGCTGGCCCAAGCCGGTGTTTAAGAGGCCTTGGCTTTCATTATGGGTAAATTCTATTAAACATGCTCTTTTCACCGCTCTCTTCGCGTTCTGGGAAGAGCGGATTTGTGCCAGAGAAAATAACTGGTTTTGGAGGGGAGCGGAGGAGGCCAGCTGAAGTAAGGGTGGTTTTTGAGTGTGCTTGGCTTTGAAACCTTTTCGTCTCTCTCTCAGGTTTCTCAGATCATTCCCAGCGAGTGCTGGGCTCGAACTTTCAGATGTGACTTTTCACGTGCCCTCAGTTTTTGTGAGGGCTTCCTGAAACTTGGCTTTTTTAGAGCGCACACAGTGCCTGTCTTCTGAAAACCACTGGCTGCATCTTATTCCTGGTGTTTTCTTTTTTAACTTGGAGGTAACATTGAATGTTACTGCAGGGTTGATGCTGACAAATGCCATTGCCAGCATGATGTCCTTGCTCTGCGTGGAGGCAATGAGGTTTGGGGGGATTCTCGGGGCGAGGGCACCAGTTTATTCTCTCTGTAGCCCCAGCCTTCCTCTTGTGCTCTTGCTGGGGATGCGACCTGTTCCCCTGTTCTCCTATATGGGTCTCCTTTTTACCCACCATTTCCTATTGCTGCCTCTCACTGCTTTATTCTGTGCACCTGATAGCTGTGGTCAAGGAGGCTTTGGAGAGGTGCTTTTGGGGTAGGAAGAGGCAGAGGGCTCACAGGTCGCAAGAAGGACCCGATCCAGTGCTCAAGCTGTGTGGCAGGAGGCAGTGGCCATGCCATTTCTGCAAGCTGCCATGCTTCCAGTGGACACTTCCCAAAAGTGTTTCTTATAATAGCTGTCTGGCCTTCCTTACAGAGGGAAAAAAGTCACTCAGTGGCTTAGAAATCTGGCTATTGTAAAAGAAAACACGTTTGTAGCACAGCTGGGTAATTATCTCCTAGAGTGTGGTCTTATCTGTCCCCTGTTCTCACAGGATCCAATGATACCATCTCGGTGGCATTTCCTCAGGAAAGTTGGTAACTCCCCGGTCCCCGTCACCACCCAGGCCCTGCTGGTGACGCCGGCCCCAAGGAACCGAGAAGGAACGTGACATGGTGCTGCTTGCCACGGGGACGGGGACAAGATGGCGTCCGCTGCCTCACAGGTCTCGGCCTCGCCCCTGACCTAACGCGTGTGGCTGTCTCCTGTGAGAGGCTGGCTGTGGCCACTGATCGGCCATCAGATGAGGGAAATTTCCTTCAGCTTGAGCCTTTTATCCCTGAAAAGTGGGCTCAAGCCTTGTGTAAGAGACTGAAGTTTCTGACCGCAGCCCTTAGGCATAGGGCATGTGGCACTGACGGGAGGGAACACAGACCTAGTGCTGGAGGGGGGCAGCTGGGCGGGCGCCTGCTCTTCACGGTGGCCGCTTGCCTTGGGCTGGTGTCAGCCGTGTCCCCAAGTCAGTGTCACCCATGGACACCTGCCCAGGCCTCTTCTGAGCAAGGTGTTAGTGCTTGTGGTGGGTTGAAACGCCAGCACGGGCTGTGCCCAAGGCAGGCTGACCTGCACATATGGACAGCGGGGTGCTCGATAGGTGTTGGTGCACGGAATTGGGCTTACAGTCCCCACTGTTTCCATACCTTGCTTTTTAATTACTCTCTCAGATGCTTTCTTACTCTTGCCTTTGGCACCTTTTTTCCCCCATTCCCTATCACTCATGTAGCGGTTTCCTTGCTTTGCCCCCTTTACCTCCAGTCACCTTTAGTTCCTTAGGACAGGAGCTAACTGCACGCAGCTGGGCTGGAGCTACAAACAGAACAACCTTTTCCTAAACACACCTCTGTTTTAAGGGCGAGGCGATAAACCTCTTTGAAAGGGCATTTTCACCACTCTTGCCTTTCTCTCTGAGGGTACCTTGAAGTTTTTTGTTTTTAAATCTGCTTTTGATAATTACTGCAGCTGATGAAATCAACCATGGCTTTTGCAAGCGTTCCTGTACATTTAGAGAAGTAACTTCTGGCAAACTAGACCTTGTCGTTTCCTTATGCGTTAAAAAAACGTGACTTGCTCTCCCCATATACAGCACCAACCTCCTTTTTTCCCCAGCTTTAACAGAAAGGATGAGGTCGGGCTAGGAGAAGGAGTCCTGTGTTGATCTGGCGAGGGTGAAAGAGCCTGCTTTCACAGAGACATGTTTTCAAAAGGCTTAAGTTACTCTTATATTGTCCTCAGCAGCAAGGATTTGTTTTCATAGCTGAGAGCAGAACAAATGGCTTTCTTTAAATGACAGTATTTTTAGTAAAAATGCGGGGAGTAGGGTAGTAATAAAATTGTCTGCAGCTGAGATAACATTTTATTTTATTTACTTGTCTGGGGTTTTTTTGCGAGTCAATAGCTAGTACAAGGCATTGTCATTGCCTGAGCACAGTGAAGAGGCGAGGTGCTAATTGCTGTTCTCCAAGACAAGGACAACAGCTGGAGAAGCTCCACTTTGTCCTTGAGCTCCTGGTCTTTATTAGCAGCCACTGATCTAATCTGGTTGCTTATCTTAGTGACACAGCTTTGGTCCTTCTGTACCAAGTTATGAGATTGGCCGTCCATCCGTCCATCTGTCCATCCTTGAAGTCCATAAACGGGATAACAGAAGCAAAAATCGTGGAAGCAGGGCTCTGCCTCAGCCCTTCCAATTTACTTTTCAGTTTCTTGGCACTTTACTGAATACCCTATGAAACATGCCTGGAGAAAGGTAGATATTTTTCTTCTCCTGACAGGATTCATTGCAGCTCCAGTCGCACAGTGCAGCAGCAGTTAATTGTGAAGCTGTGCTGGAAGTGATGTCCTTGGCAGCAGAAAGTTTTTCTTGTTGAACTCCTTGGCATGGAAGTGGCTTTTAGCAACCCCGTACTCGTGATCCTACTTCCTTAATTTATAAATATTAAATTAGAAGAATTAAATGTCTTCTGATTTCAGCTAATGAAAGTGAAGTAAATCATGGTTATGGATGAACTGCTGTGTAAACTTGCTGCTGTAAAATACCCTGCCAAGTAGGATGCTGTAACAAAGTAAATCCTATAAGCCCAAAGCTTAATTATTGATTTGATTTAGGCATATATACAAGGGCTAAGAAAATACTATAAATTCAGCTTCTAGTGTAAGTTGTAATTCAAGTTGTAAAACAGTTTCTATTATGGGCCTCAGACTGGAGACCGTCAAAATAATTGATTTTTTTTTCTCTGTTTTGGCCAAAAGTTTTCATCTGGCTCATTCTCCCAGGAGTTTGCTTTGAGTGTTTGTGCGAAGTGGTTTTGGTTGGGCCTTTGAAATTGGGAAGGTGAGGGGAGGAATTGGTTCCCCTCATCTGATTAAATTCTGTCCTTTCTTTTATAGTGGGCCAGAGCAAAGGTTTGAAACTGGAGGAAAGACTGACATTGGAAAGATTTTAACTGTTGAGATGTGGAAATTTTCATGTATTTAGAGCAGGCCTTCAACAGAAGGATTGAGAAACTGCCTCCACCAAAATCTCACAGTGCTTCTGTAAAACCAGGGGTGTAAATAGTATTGCAGATCCTCCAGACTGTGGCAATCTGGATGAAATCCCATGTATGGGGAGACGTGGCAGAACTGATGAATGTGGTCAGGGTTTTGGGCACACAAAATGCCCTTTGAGCCCAAAAAGAGGATGAGCAAACCTGAAGCGAGATGCAAGCTGGATTGTGTCAATCTAAGTTTCTAAGAAGGTTTTTAGTTTTTTTAACACGGGTTTTAATTTTTTAAACACCGTGCCCTCTTTTTGAATACCATGACTGCATTTTGCCTTCACTTCAGATAATTTTTAGCTGGGGTGCACGTGCTCTCCTGAATCTGTTTGGGCTGAGCGGTTTGTGTGTGGGGGTGGTTGAGCACTATCTGATACAATGACGCTTTGGTCGTGATTTGAGGCCTCCGAGTGGTACTGCAGCATAAATAAGAAATAAATTGTCGCTGAGCCGCACTCCCACGCCAAGCCTCTGTAAACCCATTCACTCCCAACGGGGCTGTTGTTCCAGCTGTAATTAGCCTGCTGCGTGAGCATCCCCCAGGAACCAGACCTCGTTGGTGGCCGGCGGAGAAGCTGCAGCCCTGTCTCCACACGCTTTCCTCACAGCTGTAGCCCTCTCAAACCCCATGCTCCCAGTGAATGAGATCCCATTGTGTTTGCTCTCACCCCAGCACGTACCATTGGCAATGTAGGAACACCGCCTGGCATTGCTCTAGGTGGCTTGTACCTTGAAAATAACTCATAGGACATCTGCACTCAGGGGTGCATTTACTTGAGCTTTAGACCATCCATATCAGCTGTGAAGTGTCTCCCATCGGTGCCTCTCCCTAGATGGCTTGATTTAATTTCTGGCTCGCTGCAGCTGTCTATCTGCGGGTCTGGTAGTCTGTCAGTTCCACCCATAAAGCCAGGGCAAGCTCTCATTCAACCTCTTCTCCTTTTCATAGCTTGTTTTTTTTTTTTGAACTTCAGGATCCTCTTTGTTCCTTCACCTAGGAAAGACTGAATTGTGCTAACCTGAAGGTAGGAAGGTAGGTGGTTGTTCTGCTAAAAAAAAACACCACCAACTAACCAACCAAAAAAAAAAAAAGCCAACACTTCTCTACCTTTTTTTTTTTTTCCCAATTAGCTTTATTTTTGCGATGAGTTTCCCCCTTGCTCTGTTTCAGGTGTTGGCATTTGGACATACATCAAACAGATAAGCTGGGGGGCATACAGCAGGTATTCATACTTGCACGTGTAACTTCTGCATTCTCCACGGCTCGCTGTGAGCTTGGAAAGGTCCCATCTTCCCTCAAAATGAAGGAAATGCAGGAAAAATGGGCTCAAGCAGGTTATTGGTATCAGAACCAGCTCCGGGAGGGATGCGGGGAGGAGCAGTGCTGGGACTCGGCATGTGCCCATGCCATGAGGTCAGGAGTGCTGGCTGGAGCCTTGGTGACCCCGTCCGCTCTGCTGAGTGACTCATCAAACAGATAGCTAAATGCCCCCCGGTCCAAGCTGTTGGCCGTCTTTTTTCCAACAAAGAGAAGAATAACAGAACTGCAGCCCACTGTGCTGCTCCCTACTGTGCTATAGTGCCGGCCTCGCCAAGGGTTTTATTTGAAACTTGGCGTAGGGAGCAGATAATTGGAACATTGCTCTTTTTTTTTTTTTTTTTTTTCCTACCGTTATGGTAAATTCGTGATGCACTTGCACACTTCCCTTTAACCCGTGCTCTTTATATGCAGTCCTACAGACTGCCTCGCTCAGGGCACGATTATCCTGAACCGGACCCCGGTAATGTCCTAACGAGTCAGGGCCCCACAGCACACCAAGCAGAGGGTGAGCTGAAGCCCTAACGAAGGCCGTGCCCGATGTCTGCCGTGGGGTGCAGGAGCCGTGCCGCGTGGCCCTGGGCTGCTGCTCCCTTCTGGAACCTTCCGTCTGGGATGCGCAGGCTTTTCAAACGACTTGGCATAGAGTGAGCCATCAGTGGAGGAGTGTGGGAGGAGTTGGCCTGTGTTAAAGGCAGTCTTTTCTCACCACCTCTGAAACGCGGAGCCTTTTGGAGGAGCTGGCGATGGTTAAATTTGGAAGCGAGAACACCTCAGGCTTGAAAGTACACCAGCAGCACCCGCGCCCGGCGGGGCAAGGTGCAGAGGCGACAGTGCTGAAGCGGTGGAAATTTGTCCTGAAGGACAAAGTGTCTCCGCAAAGAGGGAATTCGGAAAAATTATTTTCTTTTGCCTTGCTTTCAGGCTGATAGATAAGGATCTGCATTTCCTCCGCATCAGCAAATCTCGGATTTACAGTCTCTTGAAGACTTCCAAATGATGTTGTTAATGTTTATTCAACAGATCTTTCTTTAATAAAATATCTACTTGTTTCGGAGGCTGTCTTAACCTGCTCATTCCCTTTTGCCGTACTGAAGGGCAGGGAAAGCATTAACGATAATTCTTCCTGTAAATCCTTTCTGCCTTTCCAAATTTAACATGGAAATCACTTAATATTTGGAAGCTGAAAGTTATAACGCGTGTACTTCTCGAACAAACCGCACCACCTCTTCAGGAGAAGGAGATTATTTTTTCCGTGCGTTGGAGTAAGGCTGAAAAATTCAGAAAGCTGGAGGGATCTCCTCTGCCTTGAAGCAGGACCCAGCAGCCTGTTGGAATAGGCACGCCTCTGGTTTTCAGCCTGCCTGCCGGTGTGCAGCGCTGTTTGTGGCATTGCACACCTGTACTCGGCTCTGGTGAGGCCGCACCTCGAGTGCTGTGCTCAGCTTTGGGCCCCTCGCTACCAGAAGGACATCGAGGCCCTGGAGTGTGTCCAGAGCAGGGCTACGAAGCTGGGGAAGGGCCTGGAGCACAAGGCCTGTGAGGGGCGGCTGAGGGAGCTGGGGGTGTTTGGTCTGGAGAAGAGGAGGCTCAGGGGAGACCTCATTGCTCTCTGCAGCTACCTGAAAGGAAGCTGTGGGGAGCTGGGGGTCGGCCTCTTCTCACAGGTAACCAGTGATAGGACCAGAGGGAATGGCCTCAAGTTGCCCCAGGGGCGGTTCACGCTGGCAATGAGGAGACATTTCTGCTCAGAAAGAGCAGTCAGGCGCTGGGACGGGTTGCCCAGGGCGGTGGTGGAGTCACCGTCCCTGGGGGTGTTCAAGGAGAGGTTGGGCCTGGTGCTTGGGGACATGGGTTAGTGGGTGACAGTGGTGGCAGGGGGGTGGTTGGACCAGGTGATCTTGGAGGGCGTTTCCAACCCTAATGATTCTGTGGTTCTGTGTCTTAGGAGGGGTGGGAAGTGGTGTCCTGTCACCTCTGCTCCTCTTGGCCAAGTGTGGTCAAGTAGGAGCGTGGCCAAGAGGAGCTCACCTGCACCGGGTGGTGAAGATTCCCCACAGAGCAGCTTGGGGTGTCTTCACTGGGTGGTGGGCTGCCTTACAGCTGTCTCTCAAGGGGTTGCAAGTGGTGTGCTGGAATCACGCAGGGTTGCTTTGAGTGCACGAGTGTATTAGTGCCACTTCTGAGGCATGCCAGAGCATCCTGCCTGGCCCCCAGCACCTGCTCCGAAAGGACACGCAGGTTTGCAGCAGGCCCTGTGCTGCTTTCTGCCTGCCCCGGGATGTCCCACCCGGCATCAATCACCCATATTTAGACCTTGTGGACTGCTCCGCAGGATGCTGGCAGTCCGGGCTCGGCCGATAGCTGGAGGAAAGGGAAGTCTGACTCCGTTTCCTTGGTTTTCCCTCAGCACCCGTGAGCTCGTTGCCTCGCTGCTGTGGCCTTGGCTGCTCTTGTCCTTATCTTGCGAGGCACTGACTGTGCCTGATGCTTCTGCTGGAAACATTGGGGGCTATTTCCTGGTCCAAAACAGCTGCTCAGTACAGAGGAGCTGCAATACTTGTGGAAGGCTCCAGTCCTGGTAATACTTATCTGTTCCCATCTATCTGTCGTAGCTTTTACCCAGGAATATGTAAGCACTTCTTAAAATAAATCATAATGAATTACGCCTGACAACACAGCTATGAGCTTGGTTAGTATTTTATAGATAAAAAACAACAGAGGAAATTGATTTAGTTGTTCAAAATTGCTCAGGAAGCCTCTGGCCGGAGTGGAAATGTGTCATCTCCTTTCAGACCTCTCTTCCTCGCATGCGTTCTCCCACCTCATGGTGCTTTGAGGTGACAAACATTTGTTTGTAGTCTCGTGTCTCCTCCATTGTGCCTCAGCTTGCTCAGGATAGCAACTTCCCTGTGAACTTTTCTTCCTTGGCTGGTTCTGGAGCTTTTTTCTGGTCATTTTCAGGGGAAAAGCTAGAAAAATTGAGTTGGGGTTGGGCTGAGGGCATCACGACTGGAGTTCGCCCTGGGAATCAGCTCTCTTCTTGCCCTTGGGAGTGGTGACATCTACGCGTTGTCTTCCAACCCCAGCCCCATTGCCCAGGGGGGGACCTTTCTGATACTTGTGGATTTGCTTGTAAGGAGAGGGTTAGAGGTTCCTGCCTGCTTTAACAGGAAAAAAAAGAAGAGGGTTGGCACGTTTTGTCTTTTGGAGCGAAGACAAGGTGCACGTGCACCTCTTTACCTCCTGGACGCTGAGGCTGCTTCCCCCGAGGAAGCGGAATGTGGTAGCAGAAAGCCAGCGCTTAATTTGTGTAGTAGCAGACTTTGCAAGACGTGACTTGAAAAGGGGAGAAAGAAACGTTTGCAAACTGAGGAGAGTCAGGGAAGTGGTTGTAAGGGTGGAGATAGAGGTGCAGAGCGGGTCAGACTCTTCGCTGCATGCACGACTTGGAGGAACAATGCTAGCGATGCCGACTTCTGAATGCGCGTACAAGTTTCTCCACAATTAATTTATATGAGCAGAGGTCCCCTGGCACAGCTGCTAGTTTCAAGAGCAGTTTGGCTGAAAGCCTCAGGTCTGTTACAGAGCTTTGCAAGAAAAAAACATTAAATAGATACTTGTTTCTTAAGTTTTATTTTTTTTTCTTATTGTACCTTTTCCTTTCAGGGGCCTTAACTATCTCTGTTTTGTAGACTTGGGAAGCACCTGGCATGTCCATTGCAGTGGACAAATGATACAGAAACTTGTTTTTCTTCTCTGTCTTTAAACATTAGGACATTTTTTTTTAAACATATGGAGTTTGAGGTACCTGTATTTGAAAGTTGGCCTTGCAGTCACGGCTGAAGCGATGGGACGTCCCAGCAGAGCGCGGTCCTGAAAACGCCTGTGTCTAGCTGTGGTGGAAAGAAGTGCTGTTGACTATCAAAATGGCATCATTAAATGGAGAAGCCTTCCTGAAATCTAGCATTTTTAACCTTTTGTTACTCACACTTGTTTCCTGAGCTGCTCTGATGCAATGGCCTACTCTTGTGTGTTGGCACAGTCTCAAGGCAGGACTCTTTCCTTCTCTTTTTCTTTGGCAGTTCCTTCCAGCTTTCTGGACTGGATGCCTCTTCTTTGTGTCGCATTATGTCCATGAGATGGATTTATTTGCGTCTGGGAGTTTAAAGATCAGAAGGAAGCTCTGGTTTCATTCCTGCTTGGTTTTTGGTTGCTTGACACTATTGCCTGGTCCCGAAGGCAGCAGCCGTGTGAGTGTCACATTCGATCCAGTATCAGGTAATCTTGATTGAAGAAAGAAGGGCTTTGCTCATCATTTGTGAGGTGATTCCAGCTGGAGGAAATGAAACCCTGCCACTGCTTGAAGTCAGTAGGTATCCTCAGTTGAGATGCTGGTTCCTGAGAATGGAGGAGTCTTCCCTGGGAGTGCAGAAGATCTGATGAGGATAAGGCTGTACTTGCTCCTACACGCCCTATCTCCAGCTCTGTTGCTGTTGACCCATCCACCAGTAAAATACTTCTGTGTTTTTTTTGCAATCTTTACGTCCTATGTTCGAGAGCTCTTCCAAAGCCATAGTGCTTCTTGCTTCCCCAGAGAGGCTGTGCCAAGTGAGATACCTGGTGGGACCTCAGTCCTGGTTCCTCACTGGGGATCACCCATCCTCTCTGCCAGGCCTCTCCCATAGCACAGCCTGGAGAAACGCAGCCTGAAGGCCTCCTTTTCAAGTTAATTTCCTTGAAGAAATCAGACTTGAGTTAAGCCTATCATGAATCTTCTAGTTTGTTTTCCTGGAATATCTTGGCACGGACTTGCCTGTGCTTTGAATGATTTCTGTCTTGAGGCAGAGGCAAAACTTGTCCTTAGTAAGTACGTTCTTGGGGCTAAATGTGTGTGTGTACACATTCGGGGGGGTCACAGGAGTACAGCAAGTGAACTTTTGCCTGCAACGAGCATGAAAACGAAGACTGGGAAGCTGGAATAATCTGCTTTGAATTCACGCTAGTAGGTTTTCCTCATCATTTTCAGTAACTTCTCTACCTAAAGATGGTTCTTGGACGTCTTCATGTAGCAGGCAAACTGGAAGAAGTACGTTATCTGCTTTTAACTGTGTACAGAAGATGGCTTGAAAGATACTGGAGCATTTAGTAAAAGATGAAAATAATAATAAAACCATCAAAATCAATTAAAATTAAGCACTTGCTTATTTTTTTCCCCTAAAACAGAGTATTAACAGTTGCCAGTAATTTGCTTTTGATTGTTTTCTCTGCCCCAGCCGTTTGGTTGAGCACTTGGGAGCCCCTGCTCTGTGCTCCCTGCGGAAACCTGGGCATTGCAGTTCCTCAGTTTTCATCTTTCTGATGTGTCTTGGATGATTTTACCTCTGATCCTCTCAGCCTTGCTTCTTTCTTGGCTGGGTTTGGGTTTTGTGGCAAAAAACGAGAGCAGGAAGCCCCTGTAGCTTTCCACCTGTGGGAAGTATGAGCTCCTTCCCTTGTTCCTTCAGTACTGGGCATCTTTTATGCTTCTAGCTTTGAATTCTTGTGTTTATTTGAACTCGAGCCCAGTGCAATATCAAATTAAGCTTCTGGGGTTTTCTGGATGGAAATTCATTGGAGGCTTTGGGCCTGGTTTTGTTTGTTTGTTTTCTTTCCAGGCATCTCCGTTTGAGATGTGCTGCAGCTGGACGAGGGGTAAGAGGAGCACAAGAGCCCTCTTCTTTTTGCTCAGTTTTCACTAAAGCATCCTCCTGGGCCCTGGGCCAGAGTAAGACCCCTGGGACAGACCCTTGTGTCTGTGGGGACCCGGCTGTGCTCTGTCAGGCTGTGTGTGGCTGCAGGGGGATCTTCCCTTGGGAAGAGCTGGTTGTAGAAACAGCCAAGCAGAGGTGAGTGAAGATGGGAAGAAAAAAAGTTAGCTTTGGTGTACGTGTCTGCGTTTTTCACTTTCAGGGGAAGCAGAGCAGCTTTTCGGCACAGCTTTGTTGGAGCTGGGACTGCTGGGAGTCACACAGGGCTGCCTGCACCTTGGTGTCTTCTCCCCTACCTTCCTTCCCTTGGCTTCTGGGTTCGGGCAGCGTCCCTGGGCTAGCAGCGGGGACGTGCTGCTGCCTTTCACTCCTCGGGGTCTCCTCAGCCAGGGTCAGCGACGGGGGCTGGCACTCAGGGACTCACCCATGCACGTGCCTTCAGCCACGGCCCGCGTCTCCTCCGTGCTTCTCCCAGGGGTCTGCTGGCTGCGGGGAATCGCAGCGGTAAGCATTGGTTGGGAAGTTGGGAAGAGAAGCCCGTGGACGTGTTGCGAATGCTCCTCTGCCGGCAGTCGCAATAGCCGCGCGTTGTGTAATTGAGCAATCAATTCTAGCACGCTGTATTGATGCTTGGAGAGCAGACACATGATTATAATAAGCCGGATTGCTCGTTCGGTAATTAGACGAGTGGCTGTAAATTTCAAAAGGCGAGCTTTAAAAGCATCGGAACTTTCCGAAATCCCGTTTTACGATGATTTAAAAAAATAATGACTTTGTTTTAGCTCTCCTCGGAGTACTGTAATTTGGGACAGGCACAGCTGGCACACGTCGACCCCCTCCCAAACCTCGGCAATCCAGTCCTGCTGGTGCTGCAGCTCTCAGCTCCAGCGCTCGGCTGGATGGAAGGGCTTTGGGTTTCTCTCCCCAGTGTGGGGAGGAGGGAGGAGGAGGAGGAGGGTAGCATGGCAGCTGATTTAATTTTGTTTTCAACACACGGCACTTAATTGGAAGATTGCTTAATTCTAGGAACTGCTGCTCTGCACCACCGTACCACATCATGGGTTTAGGTCGTGGCTGTAGCATTTGGGCAGACAACCTGATTGCTGTTTAATGCGACCGATTTCCAGATTCAAGTGGTGATTTGTGTAAATGGCAGGTAGCTTTTATGGCACCAGTCCGCAGGGCTTCCTCTCTCAGCAGGTTTGCTTACACCCTAGGAAAGTGCAGTGGATGGCTCCTACTTTTTTTTTTTTGGCATTTTCTCAGTTGTTCCGGGTCCGGGTCCGTCTCCGAGCCCTGGTGGCAGAGGTGGCAGGTTATTTTGCAAAGATCCGTGCAGCAGGAGGCAGCGTGCTGGCCCCAGCTGTGCTGCGAGCCAGATACAGCACGGTATGTCCCTCGCCCTCAGCCCTATCTGCTCGTGGAGACATCAGGGTATGGGCAGATCCGTAAGATCTTTCACAATTACCTCTGTGGAAAACACCCATCCGAGTACGGAAACTTTGGGTGTGGAGGGCACTCCTGAGATGGGGCTGGAACAATTTTATCACTTCATTGGGGCTGGTACTCGAGGCTGAAATGTTGACAGGCTCCCATTGCCCTGCCTGTGCTTAGGGGAGATGAGCTGATGGGTCAGCCTGTTGTGGCCCTCAGGAGGTCTGGCCCATTTGCCTGTTTCCTTTAGGTTTTGCTTCTGAGGGGGGGGCCACATCCCCGCTGTCTCTCTGCCCCGCTGTGAGCATCGATGATGAGAATTCAGCCTCTGCTGTTCGCTCCTCTTCTGCAGGCCGGGGCAATGCCATGTTGTCTTCTTTGTTGCAGCTCACTGAACGGTTTGCGACCAAAATCTTGGCCTTCCTGACTAGCAATTTTTACATTACGCCTAATGACAGCTCTGCTCCGGATTAGTGACTTGTGGTCTGCAGGAACAGATGGTTTTGGGGCGTGAGACAAATACTACTTTTGTGCCGTGTCATGAGGAAAGATTTTTTTATTTTTTTCCCAAGTGTAGTTCTTGGAAATGCTAACAAGTCTGCAGTGGGTGTCCTACCTACAGTTACAGCAGGCAGCTGTATTTGGGACTAAAATCTGACATCCTTTTACACTGAAAAAACTTTGCTTAATCTGCATTATATTTGTGCCACGAGCTCACTGTGTGGTGCTCGGGGACCGGTTTCAGCGGCAGGAGCTCAGTGTGCCTGCTCCACGCGTCCTCCTTAGGAATTTCGTCTCCTTTTTGTTTGCCAGAGCTCGGTCTGCGAAGGCCCGTGCCGTGTTATTTCAGAGCAGCGAGCGTGTTTTGACTGGTTTTTGCGAGGCCCTCAGTGTGTTCTGGAGCGCTCGGTAAAAAGTAATCATGGGAGAACGTGCAGGCTGCATTTACCTGATGAACACGGCTCTCATCTGCAGGTTAACCTGTCCACTGGATGCGTGGCCCCTCCAAATTATACACGTGGTGGCCACAGGCTTTGGGAGCATGGCTTAAATACTGCTCAGGTGGCAACCGAGAGGAAGTGGGCTTCCTCTCGGCCCTTCTTTCCACTCTCCCTCCTTCCCTAGATAAATAAATACCAGGCTCGGAGACTTTCTGAGGTTGGTGCTTCATTGTTTGCGAGTCTGGTAAAGAAAGGGTTGTTCGTACAGGCTGGGGTTTCTGAGTCAGGCTCTAAGTGCTGACAAAGCAGAAATAGCTCGAGGTCTGAAAATACTGCGTGAGGATTTGAAAATAGTTCATGTGGACACAAAGCTGTTTACAGATTGCTCTGGCCACCTGCCAGTTTCTCAAGGACAAGGTGTTTTTTTGCTTTAGAATCACAGATGTACTTGGCAGGATATCAGAAGATTTAAAAAAAAATAAAAAAAATCTGGAAAGAGCCTTAACGATGCAAGTCCTCATTTAATTAAAATACATCTAACTTTAGGCTAAATGTGTGTTTTGCATCTTGCAAACAAGTTGGGAAAATATTCCTTAATTTGCTCGTGCATCCAGGGTCACAGTATAAAGCACAGTCCCTGTCTGTGTGGCTCCTACACCGGCTGGTTTGATGCTTTGCAGGAAAGCCTCCTTCTGTAGCGCTTCCCCAGCGTGTCTCGTGCCCTGGAAACTGCATTTCAGCTTCAGCATTGGCTGCCTGGTAAAGGATGGCTCCCTCCTCCAGGAGGTGTGAGTGACAAGAAGTGGCACCGATCGTGTTCGTCATGACTGGGTACAAATGAAGGAGGCACCTGCCCGTGTCTGCCCCGAGTAGGAGAAGCAAAATCCCTCAAACACAGAGCCCAGCGCCTCTTCATTGCGCCTTGTGGACTGGAGGAGTATTGACAGTTGGACTGGAACTTCATTATATATATATATATATATAAAATACATTCAAGAATTTATTAACTTTTCTCCTTAAATGCTGATGCTGTGGGTTTTTGTAAAGGTTATGGATGGCTTTTTGTTGTAGCCACGTTGAAACAAACCTCATTAAGCAGTCCTGCCTGCTCTGCTCACCTGTACTGTTCCTCCGGGGTGGTAATAAATGAAAATAGTTCTCCTTTCCTTTGCAGGTGTAAATTGCGCCACGTGTCCACGTGTGGGCCCTGGTGGGGTCACTTTGTGTGGAGGCAGCAAGTGGTGTGCCCCTTGTGGTGGGGAGCCACCTCTTCTTGAGGTGGCACCAAGTGCTTGTGAAGGCGAGGTGGCACCTGGGCCTGTGGTGATCCCCTTCAAGGTGACTTTTTGGGGGGTCACCAGAGACAAACCGATGTTAGGACTCATCTTCTTGGTGGGCTTAAAGCCGAGGCCCTGTGGAGAACGTGTGGTGGTTGTGCTGGGGGCGTTGCCAGAAGACCCCAGTCCATCGGCCTCTCCTGCTCGGTGGTCTGTGTGGAGATGGAAAGGAGGGCGGCCTGCTGGCCCCATTTGCTGAGGATTGCTTTGTGCCACTTGAGGCAGGACACGGGTAGCCCTGGGAGATCCTCCTGAGAGCCGGCAGCCCCTTGTGGTGCTCTTCCTTCCCTCTGCCATCCCGCAGCTCCGCGGGGTGAGGTGGGCATGGGGCAGGGGCCTGGGCCCTGCCGTGATCCTGGGAAAGGCAGATGGTGGCTCCCTGCCACGGTGTTCCCACCATCCATTTTCGGCTTTCCTGGCCTTTTTGCCTATTTAGGCAATGAGCTGTCAGGAGGAGGAAGTGCCTGTGGTAATAATGTACATCTTTTTTTTTTTTTTTTCCCCGCTTTAGCAGGGAACAGCTTTTCCCTGTGTCCCTGGAGGTGCCTAACCCATAATAACCGTGTTTTTCGTACTTCACAGAAATGCGTGAGGAAATTGTCCCGATTATTTCTTCCACAGGCTGCTCGGGAGCCTGTGGGTATCGAAAGGCGGATCGAGAGGGTGTTGTTTGCTGTTCTGCTTTCCAGGCATTTGATGTCAAGAGCTAGACGGAGGGAAAACACAGCACCCTGTCCCGGCTTTTGACTGAAACAGTGGGAGTCTTTAATAGCTTCTGGTTGGGTCGGGTTTAGAAATCAGCTAACAGGAAAAGGGAACATTGGTTTGGGCTTTTTTTTTTTACTTCTCGTGCATTTCTGCCAGGCCTTTGTACTGAGGTTGTTTTGTTTTAGAAGGAGCTTCCATGTCAGATAAACTTTATCCCTTTTTTTTTTCTTTTTTTTTTTTTTTTACAAATTTATCTCCACGGCTGGAGCCTGTAATTATTCAGCTTGCTCAGTAGTTTTATCAGTAGGAACAGCATTATTTTGGCTACAAATGCAACGAGGCAGACTTGCTTTAAGAACATTTGATTTTTCTTTTATTTTCTATTAATTGCGGAGGTTGCTTTTGCTCTGTGCTGTTCTTTTTGCCTGTCCAAACGCGTGCTCTGTGTCCTCCTCAAGCAGTGCCCTTGCTGCTTTTTGCAGGGTAGACCTAGGAGTTTTTGGGGAAGTTTTTCAACTTGGTTGCCCCTCTGTTCCTAATTGTCAGCATGGAATAACGGGAGGTTGGAGAGGTTTTCCAAAGACTGTGTGCAGGATAATCCAAGCATCCAAGTCGTGAGTCACGCCTGCTGCCTTCCTTCCTTAACTAACTTGTGACGTTGCCCCCCGGTCTGCTTTCATGCAATTTAGCTGGGGAGCAGACTTCCAGGAACAGTCCCCCAAAAGGCACATCCATGCACGGAAAATGTGCCAGCAGGAGAAGTGCATCGCTGTGCAATGCATATCTTGGGTATTTAGGGGGGGAGGAGGTAAGCGAGTGGGTAGCATGCCTTTTGCATTTCATTTGCATAGCTCTTTGATAACACTAAGGCTTCTTGGGGATAAAAAGTTAAAAAAAAAAAAACACGCTTAAACCAGCACATGACACTACTTGCCTTTGAACCTTTCCCAAACAACAACAAAAAAATTACAGTAGCAACGTGTGCAGAGGAGGAAAGAGGCAAGAAGTAGGTGTGCTAACTGACGTGGGGAGTGTGGGTAGGCCTGAAATTTATAATGTTCTGCAGATCTTGGCAGTCGACCAAGGATTCCCCTTGTCCCCTCTGCTATTCACAATGCTGAAAGCCCACTGAGATGAGAAATAAACAGCATATTGCTATCAGACACGGCTGGGAATATGGTTAAGTAATGGATCCAGTGCAACATCCAGTTCAGTGTTGCAGGGTTGACGGGGAGAGCTGTGTTTCAAAACCCTCTGCATGTAAATGAAAGCTCTGTCATCCCGCAGGAGAAGAAGCAGGACGAGGTTTTGGGTCAGCAGGCTGGGCCCCATTGACTTGCTCAGCCCAGTTCTGTGTTTGCCCAACAGCCCACTTAAAAATAGAAGGGAGCAGCAGCTACAAAAATATCTTTGCATTCCTTCCTCGGGAGGATAACCAAGTGCTTCAGCATGAATAGATGCATGGCAAGAGGGAAGGGACAGGGGAGGGCGTGTAAGAAACAGCAAGCCATTTGGAAATTCTGCTTAGGGAACTTCTTAACATGGCCTAACCGCAGGGGATGCTCTTATCTGGGAGGGTGGTGGCCGGGCTCAGCTGCTGGGCACCCTGTGTGTGGGGTAGGAGTGCCCTGGGACACCCCGTGGGGGACACGGCTCCACATAGCACTAAGGCAGGGGCATCATTGGGCATGAAAAATGTCCTGCTGGAGGGACAGACAGCGCTGAGATGCTGCATGGACGTGGTCTTGATTCCTGCTGTGTTCACATGGTGCCCAGGGTGGTGGGCTCGAATGCATTTTTACCCCCAGAGATGGAGTCCTGCAGGCTTCTCCCAGCAGTTCCTTCAACATATTCAACCACTTCTATATTTATTATTATTTTTAAGGTGGAGAAAGCTTTCCAAAGTGCAGGCCAGCCAGGAATATCGGACTATCAGTCTCTCAAAAGCAGGAGCCCTTGGCCAGTTTATGTTGCAAGAGAAATTGCAGCGGCGGGCGGAGAGTTTGACAAGTCTGTTCCTGAGCAGGGCAGTGAGGCAGATAAACAAACAAACAGCTCCGCTCCTGCTTACATGTTGTGCCTGTGCCGTTTGCTTTTCCCCCCTTTTCTCCTTGGAAAAATGGTTTTAATAAAAAGAATGTGACTTGGAAATGTCCTTCTCCTTCTCCCATATAAATCAGTTTGTCACGCTGCACCCCCCAGTCATGTTGTAGATGCTTATAGGAGCGCTCCATACGTTATGACGAAAGGGTATTTGGAGCAATTTTTAACGATAATTCGGAACTGACCGGGGTTTAAATTTGGCCTGAGATCCCGAGAAGCCCACGTTTCCCACAGTCTGCAATTCCCCTGCCTTCCAGTCCCTCAGGAGGCTGCTGGAGGAGCTTTTCCCCTCCCCACCACAGAGGCAGCGAAATGAAAACGCCAGCTCTGGCCCCAGCTCCCCGCGCTTCAATAGCGGGCGGCCGAGGCATCGGCAGGACCCCGAGCGGCTTTTTTGTACTGGAGGGAAGCTTTTTTAGACTGGAGAAGCTTTCCTATACTGGGGGGCCGGCAGGGCTGCTGTGCATTACTCATGGCCGTGGGCCGCTCTCGTGGGGAGGAATGTCATCTCGAGGAGAAGCTGCGAGGCTGAGCCCTGGGAAAACTCAGGCTCCTCACTGTAAATAGCTGGCCCAGCAGTAGTTTGAGGGTTTAAAGTGATAAATAAAGCAATTTTTCTCTTTTCTGAGCTTTTTTTTTTTTTTTCCCCTCTGAGATGTCCTTGTTCCTCTCTTATCTTTAGCGTGTTCTGCTTGTTCCTCAAGCCGCACTTCCCGGCGTCCTTGGACCTTTTAATTCCCTCCCCAGAGCTGCGGAGAATAAGGGCAGAGCCGAGAGAGGAGGCATCTTTCCACCTCGGTCGAAGGCATTTTCCCCTCCTCCTTTGGCAGGAGGGTGAGCCTCGAGGAGACCACCGCAGCCTTTTGCCATTAGGCAGAGGTCCAGGTGGGATGTTGGAGTTGCATCTCCCCAGGGCTCGCCGAAAGGCTCAAGAATTAGTAGGGTCGAGGTGAGGTCGATCTTGGCCATTGCACACACATGTTACGACCCTAATTTAGTTTCAAAATCCAGCCTAGCTTGAGACCAAACTGTAAAAAGAAAGGCGTGCAATAAAGAGACTTTAGAGAGCAGGCAGAAGCCCGAGTACAGTAATTTATTTATAGAAAGCACGTGGATCGGGTAATGGGGGGAGAGTGCAGCGCAGCGCGAGTCCTAAAAGGAGCTGGGGGCAGAGATTTCTGCGGGATTTCTCCTGAGCTGTGGGTGATGCAGCAGCAGCAGTGCTGGGCATTGCCTCTCTGGGGGGCACCGTGATGTGGGAAGGAGCCAAAATCTCTCCGAAGAGACTCATGGTTTGGGGTGCTCCGCTTGTGGGGTGCCAGTCTTGAATAAAGCGAAGAGGTTTAGAAGTCGGTCCAAGGAAAAAGATACTGTTAACATCCATCTGCTATAGGGGATGCTGATTTGGGAAAGAGATGAGGTTTGGGAAGGGTTTGGGGAGGTCAGGCTGTGTGTCGTGGGGCACACTGCCTTCTCCCAGCCCCGTGGTTTGCCCTGTGCCAGCTCGGGCTCTGGCTCTGCTCTGACTGCCGAGCAAACCAAGTTTTGCTCTTCCCTGCCCCGCGGTTTGCTTTTTCTGGGTTAACTTTCTGCCATTTTCGTGATCTAAATCAGCTTCTCATATGATCTGCGGCGTGCCAGAGTGCGTTTGGCGCTCAGGGGAGACGTCTGCAACAGGAGGATGGAGGGAGGCAGGGGAAGGGGACGAGCTGCAGTAGCTGGGTTCTATTAATTCAGCTCAAGCTGTACCGAGAAACCCTACCCTTCTGGCGGTGTAGCCGAAGGGAGAGGTTGTCTTCATCGGGAGGAGACAGGCAAAGAGGGCTGCTGCAGGCCTGATGCACCACTTGAAGAAACACCACCAGTTTTCCCCATTTTTTAAAGGCCAAATCCAGGAGAATCCTTTTTCAGCCACCCAGGATATTTGCATTTGTCCACTTCCCAGACACTGATGCGTAGAAATGAAATCTGTGGCACGTGGAGGATAACTGGTGGTGTGTTAATAAATGATCACTGCTATGAGCTCTGCTAAAGCAGACGGAAGAGAAGCTGCAAATGTGATCTGTCTGTGCTTAATCTCCGCGATCACCCCTTTAATAAAAAAAATATTAAATAATAATAAAAAAATGGGTTTTAAGACTGCTGTAAGAATGTTTCAAAAAGAAATTCTCTTTTTTTTTGGCCATGTGGAGTATTTGTTGTTGAAGCATCAGAAGGGAAGGGTCCCTCAGCTGGGGCAAACCCAGCAGCTGGAGCTCTCGTCTGAATATTTTGCTCCGTGTGTGTTGAAGGGATAGGTGAAACGCCGGTGCTGACGCTTCTCTCTCTTTTCCAGGGTCGACATGTCAAGACGGGTCAGCTGGCAGCCATCAAAGTCATGGACGTGACTGAGGTGAGTAGAGAAGCATCCTGCTTTATTAGTAACGCGGGTGAAATCCAGCGGCGAGGGTGCCACGTGGCTTACAGCGGGGTGGCGTTGAAGGGCATGGTCCTGGCGTGTGGATGCATGCTCGCTGCTTGCAGGGCCTGACCTCTCCAGCCCATCTGCCCCTTGTGGGATTTTTGCTTGTGTGCTGGGGCCTCTGGCCTGCACAAACGGCCTCAGATGGGCCCAGGACACTCGAGCACATGTAGCACTCCAGAACTGCTCAGAAAAAAAGGCAGACTCCCTGCTTCCCTCTTTTATTTTATTTATTTCAAATGTAACACCTTGCTTCTGCCTTACTGAGGAGGAAGGTGAGGAGGCTGCTCGAGGGAGAGGCCGGTAGTTTCCCCGGTGCGTGTGCAGCCTGAAAAGGGTGTGCGTTTATTCAAAGGAAATGGGTCCAATAAAGTTCCCAGAAGCCCGAAAGCAGAAACATCTGCAGGAACGATGAGCAGATTGCTGGCAGAACTCAACAGTGTAAAGTAGTAGTTGTAGCTGACCCAGGGGGATTTACTGTGGAGCTTTAGATGAGAAAGACGGGAAATTAACCCAGCCAGAGAAATAGAAAATATATGCCCATACGTGAAGCCTTAGCTGCCTCGTAGTTTGTGCTGCTCAGAAAGCAAACAGCTTAAATTAAGTCTTCAAAACAGCTCAGAAAAGCTCGAGTTTTCCCTGTTGGTTCCAGTTCTGTTTTACAGGGTTGCATCCCCAATTAACATAGCAGCTTCAGCCTTAAAATCGAACGAGATCCCCTCGTGGGATATCTGTAGCTCCTGGCTGGTGTTGCGGTGCCGTGGAGACGTTGTGCGTCTCCAAACCCAGCGTCTTCCCTTTCTAAGCTCCTCCATCTTCTCCAGGCCTTAGGGGAAAAATTATGTTAATGTGCATGCATTGCACAGGGCAGGGGGTCTTTGGCAAGCTGCTCATGTTAAGCAAAAAATCCTACGAGGATATTGCTGCAGAATGTTTTCTGTGCTGCTGGCGTGTGCAGGGGCCTCGGCGAGTGAAAATGGGCTTGGAGACAAGCTGCAGGGCGGGTGGCCGAGGTGCAAGAGGCGACCAGGCAGGAGAGGGTGGAAAACAAGGAGGTGGGGGTAGGTTAACTGGTAGGACTCGAGTCCTATCTCCCAATCTCCCTGTGATCGATGGGTACTGTGAGGGCCGAGCCCTAACCTGAGCCGCTGTGTCTGCCAAGAGCCGGGCGTCCTGGCTGCATTAGATGGGCTGATAACAAGCAACCTTCAGCTGCAGGTTTCCAAAGGCAGCCCTCACGAAGAGGCCGTGCTGTCTTGCAGAAGATAACGTGTGGAAAGAGCAGGGAAGAAGGAAGGTGCGTTGACGTGAAGCAAAAGCTCTTTGCACAGCAGACGTTGCCGCTCGTGCAGCATTTGAAGCACGGCGCAGGCTCCTTCCGTAGCGTTGAGCTGGGCTGCGCTGCACGCGCCCCTCTGTTTTTAATAGCCTGGATTAATCACAACCAGTTGTGATGGAGGGGTTGCGCAGCAAAAGGAAAACAATTGAAAAACGCTGCGTGTAGGGTGGCTGAGCTCATGGCTTGAAACTCTCTGCAGTTCGTTGGCCGGTTTTGCAAGCTGTGTGTTGGCACCGGCTAGCTCCTATCTCACGGGCTCGGGCTTTTTTAGGGGATGAGGGCAGGCAGAGGGGAGGAGTCGGGAGATGTCAGCCCCAAGCAGCTTAAAAAGTGTCGTCGTTCCTACCAGTGGAGCTCATGTGGTTTTGGTTCAAAGTAACGAGCCTGACAAGGCCAAAAGTGTGGTGTAAATTCTTCCAAGTCATGCTAAGCCAGCCCCACTTCTTAACACCAGGCACGGATGGCACAGTTGCGTGTACCACTTCCCTGGTGGCAGAGGAGAGAGGGCTCAGGGACAGCTCAAATTGATGGTGCTGCCAAAGATGGCCTCACGGTCAAGCCGTGGCTTGGTTTCCTCAGGGGATGCCTCCCTGAGCATCTCCTGCTGCTGGCAGGCAACGTTTAAAGCAGCTCTATCATCGTTGTAGCTCACGGCAACTTACAGGGATGGTAGGAGGAGAGGATTTGGGACAGAGGTGCAGCGGAGGTGTGAAGTGACTGCCACTGTTCGGAAAGAAATGCCACGGGAGCCACAGCCTCAAACTTACCTCCTCCACTTGCTTTGAGAGCTGCATTTGCATGAAAGCTCTGGTAGACGAACGGTAACTAACCGAGTAGGTGCCTGTGGGGAGAGAGGCTTGAATGAAAACTCTGCTACAAAACTGAAATTGTGATTTTTATGATGAGCAGCTACTGCAGCTGCAGGTGATTCGCGCCTGGCTACGTGGTTTGCTGCCAGTGCCACGTCTGAATGCTCAAATCCGAGCAGTGCGGCGGATGGTATCTGATTGTTTTGTCTCACCTGCGCAGAGAACACACAAGACTTTCTTTCTTTTCAGTTACCTCTGATCCAGTGCTCGCTTTGCCAAGCGCTTAAAAAATTAGAAAGCCTAATGTGTTGGCACGCTGCAGGGGCACGCCCCAGATTTTCAGTTTTCGAGGCCCAATTCTGCAGTTCCTGCGTTGCTCAGGATCACCCGGGTTACATCAGCTCTGGGCTGCGAAGCTTTGATTCCTCCAAACAGGAGGAATGTCCAAGTCGAAGCAAAGGCTTCCCTTGAAAAGTTTTGGTTGGCACGAAGAAAATGAGGTAGCGTAACCTCCAACTAGCAACGTTGGAAGAAACATTACAGCTCAAACCCAACGTGGCGCTTTGGAAGCACTCTTCATCCGTCTCAGCTTTTCTTGTGGTTTGCTCTTCAGCTTTTAATTTCGAGAAGAATGGTGGTAAGGATGAGAAAAGAGGAGGTGGGCTGAACATATCAGCTCCATCTTTGAATATATTACGACTAGTCAGCGCTGCTGCCTGGAACGACGCGGGGTGTCGGCGTGCAGCTTGGCCGTTTCTTCCACTTCTCTCCAAACAAATCAAGGAAAGCTCTGTAAGATCACGTAGATCTCAAGAGATCCACAGACCTATAGATCCAGCCATAAAAGATGGGGAAGATTTAAAGCCCTACAAGCCTTCTTCCAGCATGGCATGCGTGTAGGTCGTGTTCTCGCTTTCCGAGGGTGAAGCTGGAGCACGTGGAGGGGTGAAAAAATGTCACTGGAGCATGGAGCAAATAACAACAAAACACCAGCATTCATCAATCACGAGCTGCTCTGTCGCCAGAGCGAGCTCAATGGCCTTAAAAGGGGAACGCCACGAGCTATCAGCATATACACACTTTGGGAAGGATTCTCCCAAATGTACATCTGGAGGCTGCCTCCCGGGCTGCGCGCGTGCGCTGGGGGAGGCCTCGTTCGAGAGATTCCTGCAGTCTGGCTTCAATCTGCCTATGGAAGTGTCTCTGCTCCTTATGGGGCACTGTTTTGGAAGAGTCTGCGTTGAGTCAGTGCTGACCCCTTCCCAAAAGGCTGTCGGTGACTGTGCTGCTGGATCTCCACGAGCTGCCTGCTGCACGCTGCTGTACGCGCTGCGGGATGCCAAGCGAGCCGTGACTGATGCTATCAGCTGCAACACGAGTATGCTGTGAGATTTGGCAGCCGCCCTTTGCTTAGAAGAATCCATTTTCTCGTGAAGCAAAAAAAAAAAAAACACAACACAAAACCAACATTTAAAACCTTCGCGAAGCTTACTTGGCAGATTGGCGTGCATCTGAGTTTGGTAACTTGCCTCATGCCCCGAACACACGGCTCGGCTTTCTTTAACTCTTCGGGAGGCTTTCTGTGCAGCTGGGCAGTTGTTTCCACTGTCTGCCCTGTGTCCCACTTCCAGAAGTGCTTTTCTGCTTGGAAATCTTTGGTAGCTGATTTTGAGGGGGAAAAAACACAACCTCTGCTTCTCCGTTTGTTGTAACCCCTGCCGCTGCCGCTTCTTCCTCCTACCTCTTCCCACACGCACTCTTGGCATCCTCCAGGAAAGTTTTCCGCGTGCCTTCTTAATAGCAGCATCTCTCAGCTCCTGTGCCCAGCGTTTCGTGGCTTGTCCAGTCTAGTCTGGGTATAATTATGCCAAATAAACAACCGGGCGCTGTGTCCCGCTGGTTTATGAAGGAGGCTGCATCGCTCCTAGAGCTCGCTGGTCTTGCCCTTTCGGTAGGTGCTGGGCAGAAAAATGACCAACCCCAACCCAAAAGCTCCGGGCCTGCACAGAAACGCGGCACATCTCCTGCACCTAGGCAGGAAAGGTGACTGGGATTATTCACTGCAGCCTGCTGGTGGAGGAGGCAAGTCGCTTGGGTGCCTGTCAGCCTGTATCTGATGGTCCATATGGTGTTATAAACCCTGGCAGCGTAAATGATCTTACCCGGTGCCCGTAAAGCATCCCAACAGCGGTCTGCAGAAAGACTGCAGCTGCGTACAGATGTATGTGTGCTCCCAGCATGTGCAGGCAGCCAAAATGAGAGGAAAACAAAAATAATAGCCATCAAAAGTTTACCCTCTTACATTTTTTTTTTTTTATATTTCTTTTTTTATGAAAGAAACAAAAGATGGTCGATGGATCTTGATCTTTGTCTCACCTGAAAACCCAGATGGTTCCCATGGGGAGGGCTAGCACCCTGCTTGCTTGTCGCCCCCCCAGGCGTGAGGTGCAGCTGTGCAATATCTCCTGAAGCTGATTGAGCTCTGGTTTCTTCTAGGAATTAAGTTGAAAAAAAAAACAAAAACAACTTGCTGGGAACTTGGGAACTTACCATTACAGGTCAGAGGAAAACAGAGCTAAGCAGAACGATCCCTTGAGCTGTAATACCTGGTCTGGGAGAGGGTTGAGAAGAGCTGAGGCTTACAGCCAGTGGGGCAGTCTTTTTGGAGCTGCAGGGAATATTTTTGGACCCGACCCAAGAAACTTTCCTGGAGCATTGCTGGCACCGCTTTGTGCAAAGGGCAAACTTTTAAACCGTGTTCATCCAAGTCCTGGGGTGGTTGGCGAGACTGTCAGGCTGGAGGAGCTTGCTGGGGAAAGGGAGGACGTCAGGCTTGGTGCTGCTGCGAGAGGGAGGCTGAGTGGGGAGCTCCATGTGCGGTTGGAGGTGGGGCAGAAAGCCCTGGCTGGTGGTGGATCGCTGTGTTACAGAGGTGCAAAGAAAGCTGTGCAGTCGCTGCCTTCTCCTCGTCTCCCCCTGCTTATGCCAGGTCTGAAAGGCTTCATCCTGTCTAGCAGAAAATGATTTCATCCTGCCCCATAAATTTGCGTCTCACGAATGACCTAACTGAAGTCATGGCCTTAGGAAGGGGACTTGGCCGCAGTTTGGAGAAGGATCTCCTTGTTTCAGGGAGGCAGCTTTAAAATGTTGCGTGCCTGGCTGTAGTAGAACCAGGTAGCACCTTGCTGTAGCACAAATCGATGGTCAGGATGCTCTCCTTAGCTGAAGCCTGCCACTGAGCGTGTGGTTACCCACCTGGAGCACAAGGCAAAATGCTGTGGAGGCTGCAGCTGACTTCCACTGGCAGATGGGTGGGAGCACAGGTATGTGCTAAGGCTTCTCCGCACATCGTGAGCTCTTTGGACAAGTCTGGGCTTCTTCCTTAAAAACTCCTTTCCTTTGGTCTGATGCTGCCACAGCCCTGACGCTCTCGGGAGCAAAGGGTGAGTCGTCTGGGTGGGCTGCGGAGGCCGTGCCATCATTTTAGTTGACAGGACAGGTGCTTCAAGGCCAGCTTTCAGGGACTGTCCATCGATCCAAGCAGCCAGTACTCATGCATTTAACAGGAAGGCCGTGCATCTTTTCCCCCAGTGGTACCTGCAGCCATCTGGAGACCTGCTGTTAGCATTGCCAGGGGAGTCCCTGACTGAAACGTGACTTCCACGTGCTTGGAAGGGGCTCGCATCTGTACGAGGAAAACCCAGACCCTGATACCGGCCGTGGGGAAGGATCACTCTGGTAGCATGTGGATGCTTTCCCAGCCACGATATTTGACCTACAGGTCAGACCTGCACTGACATGAACATGAGCAGCAGCCCACACGAGTCCCGCTGCTGGAGGCGGCCTCGACGCCGGCGTTTTGGCGCTGCCTTGCTTGCAAGAGCTGTCTGGGGAGACTCAGCTTGTGACGGGAAGCAGAAATGTTTGGTGTGCAGATAACAGCAAAAAGCAGGGGGCTGCGCTTTGTATAATTTGTCAGGCACACGGCGCAGCTCCATTTACCCCCGGTGAATCAGGCGCGTTGTCTGCTCCGGGGAAACAAGGCAGCGCTGTCAATACACCGCGGGAACATGTGTGCTCTTGTCAGTCTGGACAGGAAAAAAAACACACAGTGAGGCTTGTGACAGAGCGCTCTGCTTTAACTTTCGCAAGGATCTGGGCTGCAGCCGGGCTCTGTGGCAGGTTCCTCCCTCCTGCACAGGCGGGCGAGAGAGCACAGGGCCAGCCCGAGCTCCTGCCTCTCAGGGGCGCGCTTCAAAGTTTGGCTTTCGGATCAAAGAGCCTAGAATTAATTTGGTGTTTATGTTAAAGGGGAGATATCTGCTCCAAACGTAATCTTTCTCGACTGTGTTTAATTGTAGTTTCATAAACCCCACCTGCCCGGGGGCTCCTCCTGTTGCTCCTGTGACATTCCCCAGTTTTATCTCGACTTCCTAAGGAAATGAAGCTTCTCGGCGATAGCGCCCGTGCCTCCTGCCTTCTTCTCCACCAAATGCCGTCTGGATCCGCTGGCCGGCTTCGGCCGAGCCTAATGAGGGAGAAATTCCAAAGATATGAAGCCCTGACAAGCTATGTGAAAATTGGCAGGCGGCGCGGGGAGGAGAGAGGCTGGGATTTACAGCCTCGGTGCTGGGGATGGTGGGCAGATCGTGGCCACTGTCCATTATCAGCCGGCTGGCCACTGGTCTCTAGTAAATCAGGAGCAGGAGGTAGATAACTTTCTTTTTCTTTTCGCCTTTAAAGAGAAAGTTTCAGTGCTTGGCTTTCCAGCGAGCGCTGCAGCTAGGCTTGGAAGCGTTTAAAAATCTCCCTCTGCTTCTGTCTTTAGTTTGTGGGTCTGCAAATCGTAGGGTTATCCTGTGCCATCCCCCCCCCCCCTTTCTCTTCTGCTCCATTTTTAACGTGTATATAAATATAAAATGGCAGTGTTGTGCTCTGATGTTTAATGAGAGAGAAATGTTTGCTCAGAGTCCCTCGACAGCGCTCCTTTTGTGAGTGATTGCGCGGGGAGTCGTTGGCTAAAATACGGTCTTAAGACAAAAAGAAACAGCTCCTAAACCTCGAGCTGGTGGCAGAAAGTGTTAATGTGCAAGGACGTGGGAACTCGTTGCACTCCGAGCTGACTTGTGAGCACGATTAACACCCTGCTTGTGCCTGAGAGGGAGGCATTTCCTCCCCTGGTGCCCAAGGCCTTCAGGATGCCTTTCTCTCTGCCAAGTGGCGAGGTCAGTCCCAGAAACGAACTTTAATATTTTTTTTTCCGTGTTGGTGGCTGTATGAGGTGTTTCTCCTGCATCTTCCACCGCAGCTCTTTCTTCCTGAGCTGAGCTTTAGAGTTTGCTTCTCGCTTTACACAAGCTGGTAAGAACTGCGTGGAAATCCCCGCGTCAACGCAGCAGCCCCCGTGCCTTCAGATAACTGCTCCTGGCCTGGCAAAGCGCCTTGGATGTGCCTGCGAGAGCAAGGCAGGGGAGTGGGTGTGATTCCTGAAAATGGCTTTCTCCTGCGGAATGCTTTACCAAATGGAAATTTAATTGGGAAAACAGACCACAGGCAAAAGGGAGGGCAGGCAGCCCGGCTGCTGGCTGCTTGCTCGGCTCCCCCTGCACTAACCTGTCCTCCCGGCCGACCGCGGCTGCAGGCAGCGAGGCTTTGGTGATTCACTGCTTTGGAAACTGTGATGCACAGGCAGCACCAGTACGGAGGGTTTGATTTGCCTCCTGCATATTTTACCCCCGTCGCTTTTTCTCCAGCGTTGACTTGGGTTTCCTCTCTTCTAGTCTGCGGGAGAAACCCGTTTTTATCTCCGTTAGCCGTTTTCACTCTGAATTTTTCATTCTTTTAACCTCTCTGACACGTGGAAGTGATTTGTTTCAATGTAAAGGCTTTATAAAACCTTGAGTCCATTACAAAACGATTTGAGTTGTGCTGACCTATACGGATCTTAGAGGGCTACATCATTGGAGAAGTCTCCACTCCAGTTCAAGCCCCTGAGGGTAAAGCTGGTTCCTCATTCAGAGCTGCTGCTGCTGCTCCTCGGTTCTGGTTAAAACCATCGGGGTGGTGTCCCCGGCCTTGATTTCCAACACAAATTGGAAGCACGTTGCCGTTCGCGCTGTTCTTGTGGAAATGGAGGAATCAGCATCTAAATTGCAAACTCATTCCCCTGCCCGTGTGTATGAACCTAAACAAACACCCCAATAAGTTCATGAAAGGATTTCTCCTGCTCGCAGGCAAGACAGGAGGAAGAGTTTGTTTGAGTATTTATTTCTAAACACTCAGATGGCGTGGCTTTCATGCAGTCCCAGGGTGGCTGAGGCTGGCAGGGACCCCTGAAGGTCACCCAGCCTGACCCTTTGCTCGAGCCACCTACAGCTGGCTGCCCAGGACCCCACTGTAGCCACGGGGCCACGTGGGAGCCCCTACCTGCACAGCGATGGCTTTGTGATGACCAGGAGGCAAGCTGGCTGTGATGCCTTCTCCAGGACCTGCTTGCATCCTCCTCAGCCACCTGGGATGGTCGCTGAGGGTTTGTTCCTCGTGCTCCACACCTGTGGGCTTAGGAGCGAAGAGCCAAGCCCTTCTGCAGGGCTCCCCCCTGCTCCGTTCCTTCCCACTGTGCAGCAGGCTATTTTTAGTCGGCTTGCTCGCCTCAGAAATTACTTCACTTCTTGTTCTGGACCATTTCCATAATGTACATTGCGATGCTGAATTCCAGCGTGCGGGATAAAGTCAGAGCAGGGAGCCCTGCCCTGTGTAGTGCCATTCCTAAGGCACTGGGTATTGCTCTGGCTTCCCCCAGATATTTCTTAGGTCCCACTTAAATCACGGCTTTGACAGCAACGTGGTACTGAGGTGCAGCAGGCTGTGCTGTGGGAAGCAGTGCTCAGCACATGATGCATCCAACGATTTGCTGCTCTGAGATGGAAAAACAACCCCACCAGTTGTGTTACAGTCTAATGTCGTGCAGCTGGTTGATAAAGCAGAAGGATATAAATCCCTGGGTTTAGGAACAGCATCGCACGGTCACACAGAAAGACCTGACACTGCCACAAGCCCCGAGGCTGGGCTGGATCTGGAGGGGGGCTAACACTCGTTGCCATTTAATCGTTTTTCTTAGAAAATAAACCGAAGATGCATTTTTTCTGCAGGTCTTCTCTGCAACTCAATAATATGTGGGGATGAGTATGGCTGTAGAAACTCAGGAGTGTTCAGGAGCTGTATAGGAGACAGCAGAGATTGTGCCAATTGCTAAGGCACAATAAAGCAAAAAGTCATTTGAGATTGAAAAAAATAATCATGACAATATCAAGCCTACATTTTGTGAGTTTTCTACATTTTTTTTCCATGTCTTAGTTACCAGCCACTCGTGATGGATGGCTGCCTCTTTGGTATTGGAGGTCTAGCGCATAACCAGTCCCAAAATCCCCATCTACCACTTGCTCAAATAGCTACTCCGAACATAGCCATGTCTAAATCCTTGGCTAAATTTTCTCCTTGTTGTGCCGAGTGCCTGTGGGACTGCTGTGCTCTGGGCCATCACTAGAGGGCTTCCGAGGGAGGAGCTGATTTGCCTGCTGCCTGATGTCAGGAGCCAGAAGTTTCTTCTGGAGGCTCATAGGCAGCAGCACAGCACTGACCTCTGAGCTAATGCTCGTAGCAGCTTGCTGGTGTTGAGTGGTGTTGAGTGTTTTTTCCATCTTCCATTCAGAGAAACTTGTTTCATCATTAGTTTTTGCCTTTTGATCCTTGCTTTTTATCATCTTGACAGCATGATTGGTAAAATAGGGCCTTACCTGGCCCTGTGGGAGCCTACCTATGGGGAGGGTAACAGCAGAGGAACAGCTTTGCTCTGTCCTGCACCTCCCCAAAGGGAAGAAGACATGCCATGGGGGTTGTCAGTGTGGTACGTGCTTACCCCAAAGACCAGCACCACAGAAATGTGCTGTACACAGGTGGTGAAAACTGGCTTGCCACTGGTGCCTTGCTGTCCATGCTGCAGCCAGGTACAGCTCCTGGGTAAAAGCATCCGGTAACGAACCAAAGGGATGAGGGAATAAGGGCTGTGTTGTATGAGAGACAACCTTAGCTGGGTGTCTCGCTTTGAAGATGTTTGCCAGTAAGTTGGAGAGTTGCCCTCAGCCGAGTCTGCATTCAGTGAGGAAGTTTTATAGGTCATGAAAAGAGGCAACGTCCCTTTTTCCACAGTGCCCGGCTTTTATTGAAGCCGTACACATGCGCTGTCGTCATTTCTCGTGCCTCGGATCCGAGGCTTAGCGTTTGCCCAAAGAGAGTTCCGAATTTCTTCGATTTCTCTCTGCGGCGTGTGAGCCTTGGAGCACACGATGGCTGCGACTGAAAGCCAAATGCTGGCTGTGTGCTCCTCATCGCTCTGGCAGAAACTTTCCGAGGCTTGCAGGCTGCAGATGGAGCTGATCTGGGGACAGAGCTTTGCAATTGAGAAAATCAAAATGAAAACCGAAGCACCCACAACCTTTAAACTCCACTTTTTAAGATGACGTTTGGCTGACTTTCTAACGGGCTTGGCCTTTCCCTGTTCTGCACCTCTGCCCCTCACTCTGCTGAAGGCTTTTCTGAGCAGGGTGCCAGTTGTTAGCAAACTGGGAAAGGCAAAGCTTCGCCAAGTTCACCACGGCTTTCTGTGAGGCTTTCCCTTTTGACTGGGCTTTGGGGTTTCTGCTCCAGCCTGTTGTGGGGACAGCGCTTTAGGGAACGGCAGGAGAGGAGCCTCCAGCCGTGCCGGGCTTTGTTTGGATGCCTGTAGTCTGGCAGAAGCTGACCTCCCCGACACATGGTCTTTCACTTAGCTGCCTTTCTCCGGCGATTGCAGGGCTCTGACTGCTGTGTGTGGGATTTCTTCTTCTTCCGCTATGCTTAGCAAAGCTTCCAAACCGGCCGGCGGCTCCGCTCCTTGGTGGCGGAGCTGAAGCTGGCACGGTTGCTGTGCTCTGTCCCCTTTGTGCATGGCTTCATTGTCAGGCAGCTCCGCTCTGAGCAAATCCGCTGCCTTAAAGCACATCCTCCTGGATTTCGAAGCTCTGCACACCAGCCAGGTTTCCTCGTTCAGATGTAAATGGGCCCCCCCTCCCCGCCCCCAGCTCTTTGGCTGGGCTAATTGCTCTTTGTTCGCCCTCAAATCAGTGCGATTGAGGAAAGATTTTTCAGCCTGTCACTTCGTCATGTTACGGGACCAGCATAGTAAAAAGTTGTAATATCTGTTCGGGTGAGTGCCCCGAGCGTAGAATTACAGTCCTTTTCCTGCGTATGAATCATCTTCCCAGGAGACCCTGTGGTGATAGCGTTACTTTTGTTTTAAAGGAAAAGTCCCTGAGAAGGAGGCTCTTTATTTATTCAGACAAGAGAGGCCGTCTGTTGGGTTTTGTGTCTTTTTTTTTTTTTTTAAATGTGCAACTTCTGAATTCATCCTGGAGTAAGGCGCTGCTCCAGACACTAGCCATGAGCGTGGCTCCCATGCAGATGCCCTCAGGCTTGGCACAGGAGACGTCGTGGCCACTGGAGGCTGAGGAAGCTGAAACGTCAGCCTTTCCGAGGGAGGTCACATCGTTCCTGCACAGGAGGATTTCAGCAGAACACGTTACTTTGCAGCCAAGCTGCTGAGTGTCACTTTTCAGCAGTGGCAAGGAGGAGGAGGACCGAGCTGGTGTGACTTTGTCTGAAGGCTGCGAGTGCTGGAAAATGAGGGCGTGAAGCAGCCCGCCCGGGAAGCAGCTCTGCTGGGACGAGGGCTGTTGTCCTCCAACTCCAGCCATGCAGCTTTCCTCTGTAAGCTGGGGCTGCCAGGGTCTCAGCTCAAGAGCAAGCCTTGTGCTGGGATCAAGGATGTTTGTTTTTAAACGGGGAGAGAGATGCCATAGCGGCTCTGCTTTTTGAGGTGAAATACTGTTTAATAACTGCAAGCCTGTTCGCAGCCCAGCAGCAGAAACAAACCTGCACTGTAATATTATGGCCATTTATGTTTGCTCCAGTCCTATTTTCTTGGCTGTTAATCATGGTCTCTTTGTCACCTGCCCAGCTAAGGGTAAACATCTGGGGGGTAGTATTTTCTGCCAGCATTTATTGCTTTTATTCATCCCAGTGGAGCTAGAAGGAGTTTTCTTCTCAGGCAGGTAAATAATCAACCGGCTATCAGCAGCTTCCTTGCTCGAGAGGGGGAGGAAGGGAGAGAGGGGGCCGTGACGCCCCGTCTGATAGATGGCCACGAGCATCTCGTGGCTCTGTTCATTGTCAATTCACTCCCGCAGCACCGCTCAGCTGTGAGGTTTCCAGGCGTGCTTGGCAGCCCCGACGACAAAAACATCTGCTTCAGGAATATAGTTCCCTTCTGCTGGCAGCTGCACGAAAATGATTTTTGGACGTCATGGCGCGGTGCCAACCACACTTACTCGTACACTGCAGTGCACGGCCCTTACAGCGCTTTGGCAGCGCGGGGCGGTTTTAAACACCGTGCGTAAGTCAGCATGGACCTACCAGAGGAAATCCAAACCTCAGCGAGCCTTTTCATGAAGAGCTTTCTTACCGGGCATGCACTGCCGTGGACATACCTCTCTACCCTTCAGTCCCATCCCAATATGAAGGAGAAGCCTTTTGGTGGCAGCCCCTGTTGTCACCGGTTCTCTGGGGGGGTTTGGCACCAGCGTGAAAGGACACGTGCCCCTCACAGACGTCACCAAATTCAATTCCTCCTGTCAGCAGTAGCCTTTATTCGCTGCTGATAGAGGTTGTCTGTCTCCTGTCTTGGTTCAGGAAGGACCTCCTGTGTGCTGAGGGAAACGTTCGCTGTGAATCGAGTCGTTTGTGTGTCTGCTGGTAGATTGTAATTTGAGTGATTGGAGCTAATAATTACCGAGTCATCATCATCATCTTGTCAGTCAGATATAATCGTTCTGTAATGGATTTCCTTTTTGGAAAAAAAAAAAAAAAAGCTGTGTTTTTGAGGGCGAATTTATTTTAGAGGCACAATGTAATGCACACATCCCATCGATGAGATCCCCATGAGCCTTCTCCAGGCTGAGCCGTACCGGCTCTCTCAGCATGTCTTGTAGGAGCCGTGCTCCAGTCCCTTGATCATCTTGGTGGCCTCATGTTGGACTCTTGAGGCCCAGTCACCTATCTCCATGCTTTTATTGCTCTGTGTTCGCTGATCACCTCATCCCCTCACAGCCTTTCCCTCCCGGTGCCAACCCAGCCTTGCCACAGGGCCTCTTTCACCGCTGTCACCTCAGGCGGGTTCCTGGCCTCCATTATCCCCTCGCAGCTTCTTGGGGCCCCCTCACACAGCTCCATTTTCTCCTGGCGACTCTTCCTCTCCTCCTGTGAGGGGAAAAGCTGCTTGGCCAGGCCTGATCCTCGGCCCACCGCTGTCACTTGTCATGGCCGGCCCCGTCGCCATGTCGGGCAGAGGAGGAGGCCATGGGTTACCTGAGCGGTGACTAACGCCGGCCTGGGGGAGCTGAGGCGTTCATCCTTCGGGCAAAGATTACCCAAAAATTAAGACTTGCAAGGGCTTGCGCGTTCTCACCGTGTCATTCAAGCCTGCTTGTAAGACACACGTACAGATCGGGCGATTCGTTTTAGCCCCGTGTAATTTACATATTTTGGCTGGCTCACAAAAGAAACCTTGTGTTGAATAAGTCGGCTCATGATCTCACACCAGTCCGTGCTTACAAGGGAGTTTTTTGGAGGCTGTACCCGTAGCCCCAAATTTGAAGTTTTCCTTTTGTGGATGTAAACCAGAGCCTATGCTAAAGGCGGCACGTACGAAAGCCCTTAAACGTGGGTATGAGCTCCCCATCCGGCGTGTGACGTTAGGTGTTTGGGGATGCGAGGCTGTCTATTAGATGGTGTTTTATCTGGCAGGTGTATCTCAGACAGACTTCTTTAAGAAAGAAGTGTTGAATCTTCTTCTTCATAGCATGGGCTCGGTGAAGTATTTCACACCCTACAGCTGGCTCAGTGGGCTGCAAAGAAAACCCAGTAATTCTGCTTTTAAGGCTTTCCTCAGCGCTCATTTTCAGACAAAATGCAGGGCTTTGTTAGTGCTGCACATGGAGTTTTAAATATTTGGAAAGAAAAAACGCAGCCCTTGCAACATTTTAATGAGGAGGGTTCGCTTAATTAAAGCCTGGAAGACTTGGGGAATGCGGATAGCTGAAGGATCAGCAACATGCTATGAAGCTCTTCCACCGACCAGCTGATTTGGTTTCAAAAGCCAGAGTCGATGATAAACCTTGAAATCTTCCAGCGCCTGTTCGCTGGCACTTAAGCAAATGGTTGCTGTTAGTAATGGCCAAAGCCTGGGTTCATTTTGTCTGATTTTAGGCACTTGGTTGCTGTGCTGATGCTTGGGGCGCCGGGTACCCACAACGCAGGGCTGGGGGACTTGTCCATGTGCCTGACCTGGGACTTGTCCTAATGGTACTGGCAGGACTTTGTCTCCTGGAGATCAGAGCTACTTGCTTCGTGGCTGCCACCTTCTTGCTGCTGGCAGTTGTGGGGGTGCTGGTTTGCACTCTCCCATCTTCTAAAATCCTTTCTTAAAGTACAATTGGTTTTGGAGTACCATCACCTGTCTGCTCCGTTTCGAAGATCTGTGTGTTTTCTTCTGGCCTAAATATTACATACTGAGTAGTGCAGAGCCCTTTGTGGCTGTCACACGTGTGATGGAGCTTCTGAATTTCTCCTCAGCTGCTTCTCCAGACCAATCTCTTTTTAAAAAGGATCTATGTGAGACAGCCCTGAGGAAGTGCCAAAGTGGGATTACTTTTCCTTGTTCTCCTTTGTTCTGCTCCTGTTTGGCTGTGCATGGTGACAGCTTTTGGTTTCATGATTGCAAAAGGCTGGTGCTTTTGCTGTTTGGTTGGTTGCTTTTTTGTTTGTTTGGTTGTTTTCTTAGACAAAATGAAAGAGGGGTTGTAAAAATCTCTCTTCCCCGTTCATCTCTAGACCTTGCTGGTCAGTTGGCTGTGAAACAAACTGTTCTGTAAGGAAATTTTGTGTTCATTTAATTACAGGTTATCATGACATATATAATAGAAGAACATTTGTGTTAGGCCAAAACGGCCATTTTTAATGTATTTTACCTTCCCACCTTAAATTTCTGTTCATATTGTTTTCTGCTTGGTGCTTTGTACATAGGAAGCACACTTTCAGTCATTTAGCCTCTTGTTTTCTCTCCTCTCCCAGATGTTTGCCTTCTGCCCATGTTCCTCAAATTTTAGGCTTAGTTTCTAACCAGAACTTTAATTTCTTGTTGAGTCTGTTTGGCTGCATCAAATCCATAGGACGTGGGCACCTTTAACAGGTCCAAGCTGTGGCCCAGCAGCGTCTGGACTGCACACCCAGGGAAGGATGTGTGTGTCTGTCCCCTTTGGGAAGGAGATCTGCCATCCAGATCTTGGGGGGACAGCAGGGGGAACAAGGGATGTTCCTGCCTTGGTTGCCTCCTGTGTCCTGGGGTTTTACCAGGGCAGGTCAGCAGCGGTGCCTTTATCCGGTGACCAGCAAAAGCAGCGGGGGCACTTCGGGCAAGAAAGGCAATATTGTTGTCACTGTCACTGGTAGGGGAGGTGGCTCGGGAGAGACAACAGGCAAGTATTGTCTTCACGTGGGTTTTGGCTCCTTCCCGTGCGCACGTGATCCCCTCTTGTGTGCCTGCACAATGCTGCTTCACAGGCTCCTTCAGGCAGCGCTGGGGCCTCCCGAAAAGCTCCCTGTCCCTCGTGCTTCTTTGTCCAGCGTACTTTATCATTGTTTTATGGCTGCAGCCTCAGCAGTGGCACGGCCCCAAGTGATTTGGCTCATTTTCTCCCTTGTTGGGTGCTGTGCCAAGGGGATACAAAGTGCTCTCTGTCTGGCGTGGGGCGGAAGGTGTGTTTTTAACCTTCTTGATGAAATCTTGCGACTGAAGGTACCCAAATGTGGTCATAAGAACAGGCCTGCTCTCCCAGCCCAGCCTCACAAAAGTAAGATTTTTTTGACCCTTGAGAAAGCATCCCTAGGTGTCTTTTGATCCTGTAAAGCTCTCAGTGACAAGATGGGCTCCAGGAGGCTTGTAACCACCAAAACCCACAAAGGGCTTTCTCTGCATGGGTTGTGCACAGGGACAAAGGGCAAAGTCGAGAGGCACCCTCACAGCGAGCATTTCCCAAGCACGAACAGCCTGCAGGTGTTTGGAGAAGTGCACGTTGAGGATGGACTTGAAGGGTGGTGAAGAAAATGAAGGTGCCAGTTCCAAGATGGGAAGAGTGGGGGGTCCGTGAAAGAAGGACCTTGCACGTCCCGTGGGACAGGCACAGTGAGCTCGGAGGGTGAAAAGGTAACAGAGGAAGGAAACAGAAGGGAAATGAACTCGCACGAGGTCTTTAGCTTGAGGGTAACAAAGCTCAAAGGCTCTGTAAAACACTCCGGGACAGAAGGGTTGTAGTAACAGAGTTGGAGGCTCTTGTAAGTTAGGATTTAGGAGGCAGTGCATATGGACTTGTTAAATGTTTACTGCACGCCTTGATTAAAGTCTCCGTTTGAACAGCTCCGGCTTTCCCTCCCAAGAAGCCTGTGCTCAGTGCTTTTTGAGGAACGATTTTATATCCCATTCCCCGTTCTGACACCACAGCGGCCTTGGGAAGGATTACATTTCTCAGCACCACAAACCCTTCTGCTTCATATGGACTTCCTACCTTGGCAGGGCCTTGCCCAGTGTTGGGGATCTTGGTTTTATTGTGGTTAAGGCTCCTCGCAGAACTGCAATCTCCTGCCCGGCTTGAAGGCAGTGCCAGAGCTCCTGGGTGAAACACTGCGCTGTGTGCAGCACTGCTTGCCAAAACGTCCCCCCCCGTGTGTGAGAACTGTATTAAGGAGTGTATATAGTGCCGATCCTAGCGCCAGGAAAGGTCACCTATTGTGCTAGGCGCTATTCAGGCTCTCCCTGCTCTGGACAGATCCTGCTTCAGATGGACACAAGCCAGGCCTGGGGTGCGGGGAAGAAGGGAGAGGGGAGGATGTGACACCCAAGGAGAAGGGTGATTTGCAGAAGTTGGTGTCGGGAATTATCCGGGGAGGTTTTTGTTTGCGTTCGGTGCCCCTTAGGACATTTTTTTTGGGCACAAGAGAAGGGAAAGGAAGGAGGAAGGAAAATAAACTGGGTTTCTCGTGGGCCTCTTCTGTTATTTTGTTTTTTATTTTTTATTTTTTGAGCTTGCACCTCATGGGGGAAGCTGGTGAAAGAGAGGATCTCTGGTGCCTCCGAAGGCAAAACACTTTCCTCTCCACCATCCTGGGTGGCTTAGCGCTCCCTGCCTTCACCCCTCACAGAAGGGTTCCACTACGGGGCAGCGTTGTTAATTAAAACACTCACTGATAGCTTAAAATCACGGCGTGGCCTCTGGAACGGGAGAGCTGAGCTATTTGGCTGCCTCACTTCTTGAGTCAAGAAGGAAGGTTACTGAGGGAACCCATTCGTGTGGCACTGCAGACCGGTATAGAGCAGCACATAAACCACCTGGGAGGGTAGATACGTTTGCTTGCACCTTCATCATAAAACCTTGTTTGCTTTAACCTTGCTTGGCCACCACAGACATGCTCTGGGATGAGGAAATCCACTCCGAGCCCCCTTGGCTCACGTGCGTCCCGTGAAAGTATGGCTTGCTGCAGGAACTGCCAGCCAGCAGCCGTGCTGCCACAAACCAGAGAAGTGTAAAACCCCTGCACCAGCCCAGACAAAGAGGGTTTCAATGGGAGTTTGTATCCGCAGATAATGGCTTCGAGTGGTAATTGATGCCAGCTGCGTAAAATCCCCGGGAAGGGCTCGCCAGCTGCCTCCCTCCTCCAAAGGAAAAAAAAAGGCTGCACTTTTTTATCCCTTCAGGAGAGCGCCCGTTCCTCTCCCCAGTCAGTTTTAATTCTTCCCTTTGTGATCCCGGCGCCTCCAGGGGGTATGTCAGCCTGCCTTGGAGGGAGGAGGTGAGGGAGCTTCCTTCCCCGCGTCCCTAAATAAAATCCCAAAGCACTTTGGGGGCTGAGGGTGCCGCCAGGCTGCGGGCGCACGTGTCCGCCAGGAGGGCCGTGCGGAAGCGCTCTTATCCGGTGCGATTTTGGGGCGGGAGGCGTCTCGCCCTAATGCAAGACATCTGCGGGGCTGGGGGCTGCATCCTCGCTGGTGACCTCACCCTCCTTTTGTGCCCGGGGGGGAGAAGCCAACCCCGGCAGGGCAGGGCAAAACCACTCCTGAATCTGCAGCACAACAATTTTGCTCTTTTTATTTTATCTTTTTGCTCTTTTTTTTTTTTTTTTTTTTTTTCCCTCTTCCCCAAAAGATCCTGTCTGAGCATTGTCATTCTGGCTGTTGCCGTAACAGATAAGCAGGAGCAACCTTTAGGACATCCTGCCCATTGTATGGTCAGGGCTATTGTGTTCATGTGCCGAGGGTAGGAAATAATTTTCGTCTGAAGAGTCGGTACCAAACAGCAGATCAATCCAATTACAGATAGCAATCTGCCGGGGAGCAAGTCCCAAACTATTCAGTTCAGCAGAGCTCCCTTTGCAGTTTTCTGCCGAAATCCAAAGCTCAGCCTGGTAGTTTCTCGTGCAGGCATGTGCACTTCTACTCCTTCATCTTTTTTCTTTTTTTGGTTGCATATGGACTAAAAACAAATACCACACAGCAGCACCGACAGCAAGAAGCAGCCGAGGAAGCCCCGAGGTAGCTTTTGGCTCACGGAGCTGTGCTCGCAGTGGTGCACACCTCGTTGTGGGGCAGCTGATTGCTGCCCTGCTGCAGATTGCGAGGAAGTTCGCGGCCGAAAATGTTCCCATGCAATCAGCTTTGACATTACGGGGTAATCAAAACACTCCCTGGGGACCAGGGGGCGCAGCTTCTTCCTGAACACGTTTGTCCCCTGGGGCTTCAAGGCTGCGTAAATGGGCAAATGAGCTCTTTTTTTTTAACTGAGTTGTGCTAAAGGAGGGCTCCCGCTGCCCTTAGGTGAGCTAAGAGAGACGACCTCCCTTCACCTGAGCTGCTCTCTGCTGCTTGGCACTTCGCAGAGGAGGAGGAGCAGGGGGAAATCCTTCCTCTGCCTTTGTGTTGCGGCATCCTGTTTACCAGTCGGGCTCCCGGCCCTCTTTTCCTGATGCACTTGCTCTTCCTCCGCCAAGCCGGAGGGAGGAGGAGGAGGAGGAAACCCTGCACGAGGCAAACGCCTCGTCGGTGCGGGGAGGGGGGCTCCTGCTCTCCACCTCTGCTTTCCTGCTGTGGGATCCTGCCCTTCCCTGCCCAGTGGCATTGAAATTGGACGGGTTGAAATCTTCAAAGTTAAAGGAAAAAAAAAACGAGGAAGGCGGTGATAATATTCCTCTATCAGGCTTGCAGAAGTACAGGTCTGTTTCAGCCCATCTCCATAAACGGGATTTTGTTGGCAAGAACCAGAGATGTGTTTACTGAGCATGATGCTCTTATAAATTAAACTTTTTAAAACTACTCGTGTTAAAGAGGAAGTAAGTCATGTACATGGTGTATTAAACACATTTTTGGTTTTGTTTTTTTTTTCCAAAGGATGAAGAAGAAGAAATCAAACTGGAGATTAATATGCTAAAGAAGTATTCTCATCACAGAAATATTGCAACTTATTATGGTGCTTTCATTAAGAAAAGTCCTCCAGGACATGATGACCAACTGTGGGTAAGCAAATATTTCTCAAGCACGTTCATTAGCCTTTCCCTTTCGGATATCATTTGAGGCTGACAGAAACATCATTAGGCAAAGACAAACTAATAGAATTTGGTGCTTGCTGGAACAGATAGAGAGGTGAATCACATAGGCTAACGTGGTGGCTGAACCAAGATTTGCTATTAGCAATGGATTTGCTCTTTAAGTAACTTTTTTCCCCGTTGCCCAGATGGATGGTGACATGTTTCATGGGAACAACGCAGAGGAGCTGAGCAGTAAGAGTGCGTGGCTGTAAAAATAAAGCTGCACTTGAAAATTTTACCCATTATGTTTCTTATCCCATCGTGCCTATACCCCGCAGAGGACTGAAGTTTGGGTTTGAAATGGCAGAGAACAGACACCAGTGCATGTCCTTGTGTCCAATAAATAAGTGGGAATTATGGAATACGACGTGTTGCAATGGTGTGGTCAGCTTGATTCCTTCAGCATTGGATGTGCTCTTATTCCTGTTACTGCTAATGCATTTTGCATAGCTGAGCAAATCCAGATTCCCAGTATTAAATTACAGTGATTAAATCAGTCCTTGAAAATGTGGTAACTAATGTGAGACATATTCCATATACGTCTGACACGCATTGGAGACATTTGTTTTGGAGCCACTTCCCAGGCAGAGAGGTAAAATAAATGATACTTTGTGCTTCGGGAGGGTTTCCCAGATCAGTGCTGCAGCCTGAGTATTTTGCCTCCCTACGCGGCCGGGAGCTGTGTGTAATGGTGCTTGCATGCTGGTGTTTGTTTTGCAGCTTGTTATGGAGTTTTGTGGAGCAGGCTCTATCACAGACCTCGTGAAGAACACGAAAGGGAATACTCTGAAAGAAGACTGGATAGCGTACATCTCCAGGGAGATTCTCAGGGTAAGGAAACCAGTCCGCTGCACTTGAAAGCGCAGAGGCAATCTTGCAGATATAACCTCGCTCGTGGTTCTGCAAGAAGCTGTTTCTGATCAATCCTGTTAGCCAAATCATTGTCTGAAGAGCGTGTAGGAGTGGATGGATGTCTGCTCCACGTCATTGAACTTCATCTCCTACGCTGGCAGAGAGGACAGGAGGTGCAGATCCTCGCAGGCTGCGTGCGTCGTGCTGCGCTGTAACAGCAGCCTTGCAGAGAGCAGCAATTTTTGGTCATGAGAAGCCAGCAATAAGAACCAGAGCCCTTGCCTATTGGAGAAGCTGCGAAACAGTGCCCGTGTGCCTGTAAGATGCTTTTAGTTTGGAAAAGATCCAGGTCACAGCAGTGTCCTAACACAAGAGGGCACAGAATAGGCTATCCCAAATGTGCTTGGCGGGCAGATCCGTCCCGCGTGCGGCTGTGCGCCGCAGAGCGCCAGCATACGGCTCTGCAAAAGTTTCTCAGGGAGAGAGGGATGCCACGTACCAGTTTTTCTGAAACTGAAGCTTTAACTAATCACGCCTCACATTTAATTTCCAGTTGGCACCGTCAGAGCGCTTTTTGAGTTGGCATGTTTGCTGCGCTAAGTAAATCTGGTACGATTTTCCTCGTGCTTCTTGGTAAAACAAATTGCCTCCTACCCGTACCATCACGCAGTGCGTCTGCTCAATTGCCTCATCACAAATGAAGTTCTGAGGGCTTCATGCTAAAGGGAACCACCAGTGGCTCTCGCATAAATCAGTGCTGCTGTTGTCTGTGCTGCACGTTGGCTCTGCCTTGGTGATTTTTAAGACGATGGAGACATGCGATTGTGGTCTCTTGCTCAGACTCCATCTGCTAGGAGAGAGTTTGGCTGTTGAAGTTTTGGCTGGCACGTTTGAAGTTGTTGTTTACTAGGAGGAAGAAGAGTTACTGTCATGAATACCTACTGCTGGTTGTACTTCCAGTCAAATGGGTAGCACACTTTAATGCGAGGAAAGCTAACTGCTGTAGTGCTGAGTGCTGAGCTTACGCTTGACTTGAGAACAACTGTGCAGCCCTGGAGGTATGGCATGTTATCTTGCATTTATCCTGAGCTCTCCTTGGGTAAGGTGGTAGAGTCTCGCTTGCTGAGAAGATGAAAAAAGGTTTTCCTTCAGAAAAGAGTTACCTGAAAGCTGTTTTCTTGTGAGACATTTGTAAAAGGAGCCTTACTGCTTGCTAGCAGGAACTGGAATATCTAGAAAAAAGGAATGCTCGGTTCACATTGCAATGGAGCGTTGCAAAACCTGATTTGACACTGAATTCGTCACTGATGGAAGAGAGAGGTTGTGTAACAAAGAGCTAAGTGAGCTGAGGTGCCAAGGTTTGCGCAGGTGGAGACACAAGTGAGAGTCTGCTGTGTGGTCGGAGCAGCCTCAGAGGACTCACCTGGGGTCTGCAGGAGATTCGAGATGTTGCCCCTCAGTCTCGTCCTAACCTCTCGAGGACCTGAATGTGTTTTTCCAGTAAGACCGGATCGGACCCTGGGGAGCACGTGTGATTCATGTGATTATCTACCCTGGCTGGGGCAGCGCAGCGTAAGGCTTTAGAAAGCATCCTGTGCGAAGCTGTGGAAAAGCCTTCCTTCTCATGAAAAATAGGAGCACACTTCGTGTTAACAGCCGGCATCGAGGCAGCACCAAGGACGTTGCCCCTTCGTTTCGCCAGTTTGTGACATGTGCAGGGAGGAGCTGCGGGTTATATTTTTTTGCCGTGCTCATTAGCTGTTTCCAAAAAAGCAAAGAGCCCCAATGGTTCTGTAGGCAAACTGGTAAACGGCCGGTTAATGAAGAACATGTGTTAGAAAATATTTCTTTACAGCAAGCACTGCTCCCTTAACCTTTTGCAGCTGTAAAGGTTCTATGGCTTTATTTTTCATAAAACATTAAAAGCCTATGAGGGCAGCACGAACAGGCAAGACGATCCCACCAGAGACTAGAGTTTTCCAAGCAGAGTGCTGAGGAGAAACCAAAACAGGCAGTTGCTACGAGGGCTGCCTATTGTTCTACCCATTGCATTAGGGAGTCAAACGCAGCATATGTCTTGCCCGGCCCTCCCTCCACATGGCTGACACTTTGGGGCATGCATCCAGGTGCTGTCTCAACAAAAAGCACCGTATGCCAGGAGGTTTTGTTTCCTTTGGAAAGTATAATGCTCACTTCTCTTTTTTTTTTTTTTTTTTTCCCGAGGAACAATTATCTGGCTTCGTAATTATGGAAGCTAGATAAGAGGACTCCAGCTTTGCACCACAGCTTTTGTTTGCTGTCGGTGTTCCTTCACCCTCAAACATCAATGCTAGCCCACGACCATCCCGCCTCCTTCTCAGGGGATGTATCTGCGTGTTGGTGCTTCCTCCTTTCTTCCTCCTGCCCCATTACCAGACTAAATTCCAATCCCTTTAAGGGGGGTTCTGTGCCTGTCAGGTGCCACCGAGGTGCACTGACCCCAGTGTCACTTACAGTGTCACTGGACTGAGACTTTCGGACACGGATTGCCTGCTGCTGAGCAAAGGGTCTAACTCTGAACATCGTCTCCTTCCTCTTTTTTCCCTCCTGCAGGGGTTGGCACATCTTCATGCCCACCACGTGATTCACAGGGATATCAAAGGGCAGAACGTGTTGTTAACAGAGAACGCAGAAGTGAAACTTGGTAAGTAGGCAAGCACGTCCGCTTCCCGATTCATCTAGCCTTGTTTTTTCTTTTTTTTTGGATGTTCCCAAATTAATTTAGTTCTTTAAGAGCCCTGCAACACCTTCTTTAGCATGTACACTCTGCCACTGCTCTCGTGTGGATCGAGGCTCCGTGTATATTGGACTCAGGAGGTGATGAGAGTCGCTCCTGCGTTTGGCTTGAGCGACAACGGCACCTGCTGTTCAGGTTCTGGGCACAAAAACGTGGCCTGGGTGCCGCCCTCGAGGGAGCAGTGGCATGCAGTTCCAAATGCAGTTCCAGCTCTGGCATGCCTGCTGGAAGCCGCGCTCATCCCATGCCTCTTCTTTCCTCCGCAAGTGGACATCCTCCTTTTTCTTTCTCTCTAATCTGCCTCTTCCAGTTTCTGAACACTTTAACCTTCTGTATTTGCATCACACTGCATTCGCCACCTTTTTTTTTTTTTTTTGGTTAAATATAGAGCCATGCTGAAGGCCTCCCACCCAGCCCACATCCCTTCTGTTTTGCATTACACCTTCCTGCAGCACGAGGCATAGGAAGATGTCCTGGCTGCTGGAGGAGGAAGCTCTCTGGAGAGCTTTCTTCCTTCTGGTCCAAAGTGGAGCACAGTAGCTCCCGAACCGGTGCTCCCACAGAGCTTGTCTCCACCAGTTTGTCTGTGTCTCCTAAATGATGGATTCTGTGAGGCTGCCACAGCCCTCCCTCCTAGAGCAGACACAGTTACTGGTACGGAAAAGCATCTCTCACGCTTGTGAATGTGATCACAGCAGTGGAACTGGCAGGGGGAGAAAGCGAAGGGAGGAAAAATCTCATGTAACGAAACGGGCATCTCTGTTGCAGCCCATGTGCTTATGTGCTCAAAGTTAGCACCTCTTGAATAATCTTCATCTTTTGTTCCCGCTGACACATCTGCTCTGTGCATCAGAGCAGGGAGCAGCTCACTGAGCAACAAATTATTTTTGCTGTCCAATTTTACAGCAAAAAAGGTGGACAGCCAAAAAAAGGAGACTCGTTCACATGTGGTTTTCCCATGGCGTGAAAGCAGAGCCTGCCTGTGTAGACAAAGGTGCTTGGCTAGGGAGGGAATGGTCCTTCCTCAGCCTCCAAGACAGTATTTTGTAGCCACACAGTCCTGTCTGGGGAGGAGGTGATGCTGCACAGACAGCACAGGTTGGTCAGAGGTGCAGGAGAGGTGCTCATACCACTGCTGTGTCTCCAGACGCCTGTGGCCTGAGCACATGGGGAGTAAAGCACGGTGACTTGGCTGCCTCTGTGTTCATCATCATATTTCTCTTCAGCATGGTCTTCCCGTGTGGATCTTCCACCTGGTTTTATTTCCAGACTGTCTTACAGAAGTAATCACGGCATTATTTTCCCCTCTGATTTTATTTTAATCTTTTCCCACCCACAGTGGATTTTGGTGTGAGTGCTCAGCTGGACAGGACAGTTGGCAGGAGAAACACTTTCATTGGAACTCCGTACTGGATGGCTCCAGAAGTTATTGCCTGTGATGAAAATCCAGATGCTACATACGATTACAGAGTAAGAGAGCCCTGTTCACAGAAAAAATACACAAATCAACGCACAAAAACTTTACCTTTGCAGCATGAACACCTATGAATGATGGTAGTTTGTGAGATTTCTTATGCTTTGTAAGAGTAATTTTATTTTGTGAAGGTACATTTTGCTAGGGGAGGACGAGGTACGGATCACTGCCAATTTTATGACCTTTAAAAATTGCTGTGACTTGTGTTGTCCTAGCTTCGAGGCAGAAGGAGTAGGACTTCAGTGTACTGTAGGTACTCAGAGAAAGGCAAAAAAGAGTTTGACTGGAGATGCTCGTGTTCTCAATTTGTATAACGTTTGTACTTTAAATTGTGCTTGAATATGTCCCAGTTATTGTAATAATCCAGAACAATGCAGTTTAGGTGCTGCCTTAAATAGAAGCACCGTCTGGAGAGCTAGCGAAGTACAGAAGGAGGTCTTTAAACTGTGCTGTTCCTGATTTCGGGATACATGTACATGGAGATAAAAATGTATCCATCTTGACATTTCTCACCAAAGATTATTTCTCACGTAGTTCGCCACAAACAAAAGATTTAATTACTGCAAAACCACCGTTGGCCTGATGGCATTTGCACTACCCTTAAGAATATGATGTATTCGGATTTGAAGTTAAATTTCTCTGGTCAGAGCATCCTGTAACCTTAAGAATACTTCTCAGCTTGCTTTTATAAAAGCACAAGGGAAGGAAAAAATGAGAAAATAAGCTTTTAAAAAAATCTTCACTTAGACTAATGCAACTATTCCAACTTTTAACCAAGAAAGGCAATGTAGCTATCAGAAAACCAGTGGTATGACCAGATTTCTTGAAAAAAACAAAACCAAAAACAAACAAACAAAAAAAAAACACAGGAGATTTGAATTGGTGTTTTTTTTCAACTAATTGATCAGATTGATCCTATTTCTGTTGATTTAATCACTTTTTACATCCAACAGCTCATTGTAATGAAGACAATGCTTTAATCTTTGCAGGTAGATTTATTAGGAAGGTGACTAATACGATTTAGTAAAGGAGAAGACCTTTCTGTTGTATTTGTTAATGCAATCGTGATGTGAGAAGGGGTTCCTTCTCTCTGAAAACACGTGTATATTGCTCCTGGTGGAGCCCGTAGGGAGCTGAAGCAGTTGTCTTTCTATCTTATTTTTATTTATTTAGTTTTGTTCTTAGAAAATTCATGGTTGAAGCTCCTGTAAGACCAGGAGGCTGTGCAGTTCAGCGTGAATGGATAGGTTGGACCAAGAGAAATGATTGCCGTGCTGGGTTTGAAAATGCAGTTGCCAGACTACTAGAAATTCTCCTGTCTGTCGTACAGAAGAGCTTATCTGCTCTTTAATTTTCACTTTTTTTAAAAAAAAATCAATATTCTTACCAAAAATGAACCCTGCTTTTCTCAAGAACAGATCTGTACAGTGGCTGTGCTCCTTTCTGCAGCCTCCTGCGCTGTTTTGCCCACTAAGTTGCAGGAGTCTCTTGGTTTTGCCCCTTGTCAGGACTCCCCCAGCTGCTGCCTGCGCTTGAGGATCCTGGCTCTCATTCGGGAGCAAGTGCAGTTAACTGCTAGTCAGGGACATTATCCAGAGGTAATACCTTGGAAGGCTCCCACTGAAGGCCTCTTGTTTTTTTTTTGACGTCTCAAGCAAAGACGAGGTGGTAGGGATGGAGTAGGTGCTTTGGCCACAAGCATTGTGCCAAAGAGAGGCTTCTTAACAATTTTCACAGTGATGGCTCTTCCACTACATACAACTATTATGTGATTATATTTTTATTTAGCTATTATTGCCTAGAAAAGATTCAGGAATGGGTGTATTCCACTAATCTGTATTTAGATACTGAAAAGGACCTGACAGGTTTGGGGTTTGGCCCCACAGTTTTTCGTCTTTCATTTTCTTTGTCTTCTGTGGGGGGGAATACACTGTTTTCTGTGAGTCCGTTACAAGGAAACATTCAGCCCTTTGTAAGCGAGGGAATACTGCCAAATCTGTTGTTTCATAGACTCAGATTAGGGGCAAATGTATTTCTTATTGTCCTAATGTGAATATATTCCCGTGTTATTAGAGCCATTTGCATATTGTGTATGATGCACGTGCATTTGAGTGTATACATATGTATGATGTGAGAAACAGCATTTTATGAAACCCTTCAAGAAAAAAGCAACTTACATTATTTAAATAGCCTTGGTATTTCATTACAATTTCACCTACAATGCCCCTGCAAATGGTGTTCTTACCGTCTGAACGGGTAAATCTACCTCCTAACATATGGTGCTTGTCTCTTTTTGTGCAGAGCGACCTCTGGTCTTGCGGCATTACAGCCATCGAGATGGCAGAAGGAGCTCCCCGTAAGTGATACGTGTGCTTTTCCAGCGGGCTGATTAGGGCTGAAACGTATACTTAGGAGATGCTGCTCGTAATCTAAGCCTAGTTTTGAGGTTTCTGAAAGTGTCCTCATGTTATTTCTGTTCTCTTTGGTTTTGCCTGCCCTATAAATACAAAATTCCCCAAATAGCAACACTTTTGATAAAGATTGGATAGGATAAGCACTACAGTGCAGACTGCAGTAATTTAATTTCTATAGCAGGAATATTTGGAAGGTAATCAAGCGTCAGACTTCCTTCCTATGGGTAGTATATTGTCTTTTGGAAGCGTGTCCCAGTTTGTGCAGGGGCTGGCCTGGGATGTTGAAACCTCAGCTGGGGAGAGGTGCAGCGGGGCCTGGAGAAATTCGACCTTAATGAAAAAAGCGCCTGTAGCAATCTTTGCTGTGTCGCCTTTCCAGCAGGGTGGGTAATGCTAACATTGCTTCTCCTTTTGTTTCAACTCATCGGTGGGTGGTGTTGATCTTCCTTAAAAGTGACATGACTTAAAGTGTAAATCCACCGTCAGCACAGAGCGCTGAACTTAATGCTCACTGCCTGAGAGCACTCAGGAGTTGACGTGGGTATTTTTGAGAGAGAAGCATGCACAACTTGTGGTGGCTTATTTTCCCTTCATATCTTTATTCCTTCTGAACATCAAATATCTGCAAGGAGCACAGAGGGATTTAAAAAGAAATAAGGCCTGATGTTTTTGTTTTTAATGGTAACTTTTATGGAAGTCCTCAGTATACTGGCAAATATTTTTACTCCCACTCCCAGATGGAGATTGGGATTTAAAACTGGCAGCCTAAGGTACCCAAGAGTGAACTACAATATAAATATATATTTTTTTTTACATGTAAACAAACACCACCACCACCACACCACATGTAATCACAGAATCCCAGCTTGAAACCTCTGTCTTTGAGATGATGAAGGTGAAATGACACATTGACATTTTACTAACTAAAAAAAATGGTCATTTCATTATAGCCTCTGCCAGATTGTTGTTGTTATTAATGCAAAATTTATAAAATGAAGCAACACATTCTTGTTTTGGCTCATGTTGTAGGAGGTCTGATTTTTTTTGTTGTTTTTTCCTTCCTAATTACACATTTGCATGAATGCCCGTAGGAGAGCTGCTCCCAGGACACCTCAGCCAGCCTTGTGTTAACAGCATTTGAGCTACCACTTGACCTCCTTTTTGCTTTACCTTCTTGTTCAGAGCACTAGGTTGCCTGGGTGGCTGCCAGTTAAAAGCTCTTTCAGTGGGTTTTGTAAGCCTGGAATTGGACAAGAATATTTTTTTCACTTCCAAACTGAAGCAGAGCTTGGCCCCTCATCACATAAAATCACAAGAGGGGTGTTTGAGAAGTAAGCAAAGATGCAATGTAAATTCTAATCAGCACTTGCCTTGGTTTGTCCACTGGTATGTGGGGTCTGCCTCTTCCCCCAGAAGCAGCTGAAAAGCCCATCTCTAAGCTTGGTGGTCTGGTGGCATCCACAGGCATCCAAGGAGCTTCTTCACCAAAGTTGTGGCCCCTTATCTCTGAATCCTGGATCCCTGGCACTTCAGTCTGTTTCTCCTGAATTTCTGCTGTGTGGAAAACATTAGCTCTGCCTGCAGAGATTATTGAGCCTGAGATGGATGGTGCAAGGGGTCAAGCATAGAAAGATGATAAAAATGGAGGATTTGCTTCTAGCGTCCTTTCCTGGGCATCCTCCTTCCCTGCTCCGTGTCCGCTATGTCTAATTCCATCTCCTGTGTCTGCTGCGTGTGCTGGGGATGGCAGGAATGTCTGTGGAAGCTGAAGCCATGGTATTGACAGGGCGCAGCTAAGCCAATGTCTCCATGTTCCTGTTCACTGTTGTTTTCTTTCCTCCAGCGCTTTGTGACATGCATCCCATGAGGGCGCTCTTTCTGATACCCAGAAACCCTCCCCCACGGTTAAAATCCAAGAAATGGTACGTAGTAATTGCCTCTGGTTTGTAACTCCTCTTGTGGCGAGATGTTTTCTTCTGTCTCACTGCATGCCGTTCTGTTACCGCGTCCACAGAATTGTGGAGACTTGTTAGCTAAAACCATTTGTTGTTATCTCCTGTGCTATGGAATCAAAGCATAAAATAAAAAGCGTGCCTTGTTTATTTAGTTCTGTTTGTCCCAGAGAAATTGCATCTTGATTTCTGCAAAAATAAAAACCAAGCTTCTTCTTTTCTTGGCAGAGCAGCATCTGTATCAAGGTGACAAATGGAACCATATTTTAAAAAATAAACTCCCGCAGCACTCTTAATATGCAGTATGTTTTCTCAGATGTATCATAACACAGAAGCAGAGCAGTGCTATGGTGTTCTAGTTGCTAAGTTGAAAGGAGCTATTAAAACTAATGAAGGCTTTTACTATAATTATTGTAAACGATTGAAATTGAGTGTGTGCTTCTTGCCAGCTGAGAAGAATCCATTAGTATCGGAGGATTTCCTCACAGTTACTGGTTATGACTGGCACGTATGAAATGAAAAAAACTCCCTAGAAAGAGGTTTTGTATAGATTGGATGTGATAGCAGGATGCTGTGATCCTGTCAAAATACTGAAGTGACTTGACTGCCTCGTCAAAACCAACATAATACAGACTTGGCTTGCTTGCTGGGCTTGGTCTTTGCCTGGGTTGACTTATTTGTGAACTTGTCCTGTCAGGGCATCCCTCTCCCTCTCTCATATGTGCTTTCTGCATGTGTTAAAGGGATAGAGATGCATATGCAGTATTTGCATGAACGTTTCATGAACCTTTCTATTTGGATTCATAACATTCGAGGTGTGAGGAATAACAGAAAGCAGCGAGGTTACCTTCAGTTGAGCCTCCTGGATGACACCAGGAGAGTGAAGGGATGGGAGGAAACCATTATTGGTTTTGCATTTAACCATTTAATGGAAGTGTTTGCTGCCCAGGCACAGGAGCAGTCTGAGAGCACCAAACAGGCAAAAAGTGATTCAACTGTTTTTATTTAGTGTAGTCAGTGGTGGGTTATGAGAAAATTGGCCAAATGATGAAAAATACGGTTGTGGGTATTTTCATGATGGGCATTTTGCAAGGCAGCTCGTTTGGTGACTTCTGTCTGGAGAGGTCCTCTTGCAAGAGTTCAAATTAAGTGCAAATTTAGAAAGACGGTGCTCCAGTTTGACAAAGTTCCATACCCTGTCACTTTACGTGGTGTGCAGGAGGAGCTCAGTCAGGTTTATGCCCTTCAAATTGTGCCAGTGAGAATTTGACCCCACACGCTGGTGTTGAACAGCCAACGATGTTCAATACCCACGTGTTGTTCTCTGAGGATTTATTTGTCTGGCTCTTAAGGTGGAAATTAAATAATCGTAAGGTCTCGCAGACCTATCTCAGTGAGCCCAGGTGCACGGAAAAGCAGTGTGGTGCTTCTCGCATTGGTGAAACGTTGGCAGCAGCTCTTGCGGCTTTCCTCATGGCTCGTCTGAAGTAGACATGCCCTGAGATAGCACGGGCAGGTGGAGACACACCAGAGCTGCCCTGCCTGTGCTCCAAGCAAGCTGGCTGCAAGCCAGCGCTGGCCCAGAAGTAGCAGAGCTGGGTTTGCATGATCTGCTTTCGCTAATACATCCTGCCTTTCAGGGCAATTATGGCCGTGAAAGAGGGCACATTACTGCAGGGCTGTGCCAAAGCGCTGCAGGTATGTCAGCATCACCCTGTGTCCATCTAACCTGATGTTCAGCTGGAGGACGCTCAGCTCTGTTTTGGGTGCACACTTTCAGACAGCACTTGTACCGTCCTCTGGGACATGATGCTCTGTGGAAGAAATTAAGGAATTCACAGGGATTAGGCTTTGGGGGAGAACAGAAGAAAATTGTTTGAGCTGAGTTCTAGCTATGAACTTAAGTTTTGTTCCCTCCCCTTCCTCTTTTCTCAGGTCAAAAAAGTTTTTCAGCTTTATAGAAGGCTGTCTAGTGAAGAATTACATGCAGAGACCTTCTACGGAACAACTGTTGAAACATCCGTTTATACGTGACCAACCAAATGAAAGGCAAGTTCGAATCCAGCTTAAGGACCATATAGACAGGACCAGGAAGAAGAGAGGAGAAAAAGGTATGCAGCTTCTAAAAATCCAATCTTGCAGCTTATTAAAAATAGGCATTTCTGTCCTGCTTTTTGTTCGAAATCCCCACCCTTAGAAAAGCTCCAAACAACCCATACCCTTGAGAGGTTCTTTTTTAATTCATGGGTTGACTATCAGCAGACTTCTAGGTTTTATTCTCTCCATCTACGGAGAAAACATCAGTTGCAAGTGTCATATTTTCAGAGAATTTAAATTTACTAACATCTAGGCTATGCCTCTTCCATGTGAGTGTTAAACAGTAGTCAGGAGGATGTTGGCATAGATGCCTTGCCCTTTTTTGCTTTGTAGTAGGTTCATTCCTGGAATGATGCCATAAATCAGACTCACAGGAAATAACACATTACAAGACCTATGAAGCGAATGTCTTGGGCAGCCTGTACTCTTTATTCAGGTGGTGCCAAGGTTTTCCAGGTGTCTTGTCTTAGAAATCAAACTTGGTGCCATTCAGGAAACATGCTGAAAATCCACCGCAAAGCACTGCGCTGCTTTACACGTGTGGGAAGATGGGCTTTGTATATGCAGAATGAATCCTAGGGTCTCGGATGGATCTTCTCACTGAGGGGGACAGGAACTGGTTCACTAAGGTGCTGCTGCCAGTCCCCACTGTCCTCAAATTAAAGATAAGCACTACCTGGACCATTGTTTCTTTCCTGTTAGATGAGACGGAGTATGAATATAGTGGAAGTGAGGAAGAAGAGGAGGAAGTGCCTGAACAAGAAGGAGAGCCAAGGTAATAACTGCTGTTCGGAGGACTCTGGGCAGTTCGTGCCAAGTAAGTCTAAAGCCCATGACCATAAATCAGGAGCACACTAAATTTCTGTCTTCTGTTAAGTGTGTGCACAAGCCACACAAACCACCCGGAGGGTTTGAATACCTCTTCTATGACTGCTAAAGGTTTAAAAACTCCCTCTCATGTGGCTTAGAGCCAGAGAGCTCTGAATGGAAGGAGATTTATGGCAAATGTGACTGGTCAGGGGCTCCAAAATGTCAGAGTTGGTCCTTATTTTGCTTGGCCTCATTTCACGCCTTCCACTGTGAGTGTGTATTTGATGTGCATCCAGTGTCTTCATTCTGAAAGAAATGAGATTAAAATTTAACATCGTGATATATTTTATTAATGTTCCCCTGCTTTGGAAAAGGTATTTAATGGCCCATCAGGCTTCATTGTATGGGAGGCTTCAACTTCCTTTTGTTGCAGTTCCATTGTCAATGTGCCTGGAGAATCAACCCTCCGACGTGATTTCCTGAGGCTGCAGCAGGAAAACAAGGAACGGTCCGAGGCCCTTCGGAGGCAGCAGCTGCTGCAGGAGCAGCAGCTCCGTGAGCAGGAGGAGTACAAGAGGCAGCTGCTGGCAGAGAGGCAGAAACGCATCGAGCAGCAAAAGGAGCAAAGGAGACGGCTGGAAGAGGTAGAGACAGGAGGCTGGTGCTCGGCGCCAAGAGCCCCTCTTCCACTTGTGTTTCCCATCCCCACGCCCATTTAGAAAGAGTTCCCTGTAGCTCCCGCACACCTCAGGAAGGAAAACAACACGTGCAAATCCACTGGCAAGTGTAGAGCACAACACTTAAATCCATGTTTGGCTACCTGAATATGAGCAGTCTTCCGAAGCACTGAATATCCAGCAGCTCCTGTGGAGGCAACAGAAGCCAAAGCCTAGTTGTTTGAAGGTACCTGGGGGAAGGCTGGGCCTTGGTCTCTGTTCCAAAGAAGAGACAACATGTCTAGGCTTTAGGTAGCTGTAGAGAATGAGAGACATTAATTATTCCCCTATGGATTTTTATTTTTATTTTTTTTAATCAGGCAGTGCCTCAAGATGATTTTGGGGGGGCTGTGACATGCTCAGAATTTCACTTTAAAGCTTTCTCAAACATCTGTGTTTGGCACTCATTCCTGGTAGGCAGAAAGTTTTTTTTTTAATGTCTTACTCCTCTCACACATAGTACCATGATGACTAAAAGCCACACAGAATTATAAATATGATTTAGAATCGGTGCTGAAATTAATTATAATTGTACCAAAATTATTAATAACTAAATCACACTTGTGATATGGTAGGTGTGCAGTATACAGTCTGAAAATTGAAGGAGAAATGGAGATATAAAATACTGTTCTGTCCTATTTTTCACCTCCTAAGCTCTTGTGCATGTTTATATCTATGTAGTAGAATATTCACTATGAGCTTCAGAACTTTGAAAACGGTTCCTTAGCCAAGGCTGGGTATGAGAGCTGCAGTGAAACCAATCATCTGGCTCCTCAGGAAGTGCAGGGTCAGATTCCAGTCGTCCTTAAAGGACCTCTTGTTTGAGTCGCTGTTTCTACCGCTCACTTAGCAATGGTGGAAAAACTACACCCAGTTTGGTTTTCCAAATCCTTGTAATGTTTAACGAGGAGGCAACCAGGACCAAATGTTGATTTGCATCCTGACTTCAAATTTCACGTGACGTGTTTGCATAACAAATAACAGAAAATTCCAAGTAGCTTTCCAGGTCACGCCATGCTCCTTATCCCTCCTCTTCAATGTGCCAGTGCATTTAGTGCTGTTGTAAGAAGGGGCTGGTAAGCAAACACTCAGCCACAGATAGAAGCAGGAGGAGGGACAAGGGGGAGGTTTATAAACTCCCTTTCTCCTCTGTTTCTTCCCCACCCTTCTGAGATTGCCAAGATAAACATCATTGCTCATCCAGCTGTTTTTAGACTCTGGCTCCGTAGCGATGTTGCAGGGGGAGCAGATCATAAAAAGATGCTATGAAGAGAGAGCAAGGAGCCAATGTGAAAATATTTTTTTTATTAATATTGTCAAACAAAGGTGGGCGAAAGTTGACATATCACTTATCCTCTAAACTTCAGCTTAGTCAACAAGGTCTTTTAAATGCCTCTATAATTTCCAGGGTTCTGCAAGGGTACTTCTTCGGTGAGGAAGGCAATTACAATTAAATTATCTAGGTCATTTAACTTTAGTAGTTTCTTTTTCAAATAAAAGAGATACTGTTGCTAATAATGGAAATTAAGTAACATCCCTCTTTGCTGCACAGGGTTGAAAGTTTTTTGGGATGTTGCAGAACTCACAATTCAATGAGCAATTGAAAGAAAAGGCAGGTACCTGAAAACAGTCGTTTAAAACAGTCCTGCTGCTTCTTAAAATACAAGGCAGAACTAACAACTTTAGCAACCACAAGGCAGCATGTAATGTAGGTTGATGTATTACTGAATAAGGTTACACAGTAAACCATGCAGAGTTTGAAAGAGAAAAGCTATTATCTTTTATTGAGTCTATAACCTCTGCCTGGTTCACTTAGAAACATAAATATGAATGACAAGCTGTAAAGGTTTCCTTTTGCAGGTGGTGCTGGTGAATATTGTCCTTAAAGTGAATTAAATGAAGGTTCACAGTGAGCTTAAAAAAAAACAACAACTCAATTTGTTGGATCTTCTGCTGGAAAAATGTGTGGTCCCCAGAGATTCCTAACAAAGCAACAGCCAAAACAAGCACTTTAAGATGGGGGAAGGGTGGTAGACACGTATTTAGATAAACATCAGTGTTGTGACACAATTGAAGGCCAAAATATTGAAATGTTGTCACTCTGTCCTTAACTCACCCACTGTTTTGATGAGGCTCGTAAACAATGAGAAGCTTGGTACTGTGAGTTAAGATTAGCATCAGGCATTGAATCTTTGGTTTTTCACCGGTTTGTTGATATTTTTACCAAGCATTGCTTTCTTTTCATTTTTGCCTGTATACAGTAAGTGTGTATTTTGGTATACCTATTTGACGTTCTTTGGGAAGAATTTTATGCATTAGATAATCTCCTTGGACAAGTTGCTTGCCCCCCTCCCCCCCCCAGTTCCTAAATTAAAATTGAGGGCTTGTTCTTACAATGCTGGCCCAGAGCCTAGACAGTTTTGACTAAGACTGCAACAGGAACGGTGCTTAGGACATCTGCCAAATATAATTCTCAGCAGTATAAGAGAAAAAGTTTACTTTTTAAAAGGCGTATAGGTGACTTTTAGAAGTCGTCGTTGCAGGGACCTTATAATTTGTGTATGGCTTAGGAGGTGGAAATCATACAGGGTCAAAGTGCAGGGAATTACTTGAAATGTTTTGGAAAGGGGATTGTTCTTGCTCCTCCCCAACCTGCTTTAAAAATGAGCATAAGGATTCATTGCATAACTCTCAGCTCTGTGACACATGAGTACTTAGATGGTTAAAAGCAGAGATCTGAGCTGATCTAGGCTGTCCTAACAGGTGCCCGTGTTTCTGTTCAGCAACACGGAGGCACCATTGCTCAGTGTGATGCATGGGGAGAGGCATTTGAGTTTTACTTTGTGAAACTGAGTCTGGTTTGACAAATGCAGAATTAGCTGTGGTGGAATCCCATTCTTTGTGGACCTCTGCAGTTTTGGACAACCTGATTAAGTGATTTATCTGGTTATGAGAACCTAAGATGGATGTTTTTGAGGGGATAGGGTATAGCTCCGTTGGCAAGCAGTACAGTTCAGTAGAAACAGATTTTGATTTCCAGCACAGTAATTAGAGTGCTGAGGACCCAAAGACTTCACTGCATGTGTTTGAAGACAGGAGGAGTTGCTTTGGATTAGCCGAGGTCTAGACTGCCTGCCTGCTTGCGGTTGGAGTGCATCTGCCTTTTTAATTTCATCCAAAAGGAGTGGTTGGCACTATGAAACCTCTTTAAAATACGAAACAAAACCTGGTAAGAGGAGATGATTGGATGATTCACTTCAAACGAGCATTCCTGATTTGAACTGAGATGGTAATGTACGTGTACCCGCAGGTGATTTCTGTCGGGGTTTGTTTCTTTTACAGAAGAGCAGATTATTCATATCTACTTCATTTAAATAGCCTGCAGTTTGGACTGGTTCTGAGTAAGAAGTTCTACTCCTGACTTTATCTCTACTGTGGGCAAAATAAAAGTCTCATTATCAGTCTTAATAATCCTCTTCCTAAGCTGATAGCAGCCTACCTAGTTCTTTGTGCAAGAAATCATAAATGCATGTATTTATCAGCCTTCCACTGGGTATAAGGAAGAGCACTACTATTCTATGAATATAAAATTAGGGTGGTCTACATTCATCTTAGGCAATTTGCTGTGTGAACTGGGTCCTGGATGTGTTGGTCTATACCAACTGCATGTGAACTTGCATTGCCCCCTCCTGGTAAATCGTGCTTCACTGCATGGTCTTCCAGTTTGGAGGTGCAGGGTACCATTATGAGAACATCTTTAATGCACCCTGAAGCCAGATAAGGAGGCAGAGTATTTACACTATATTTTCTGATTTTTTTTTCCTTGTTGGTATAGTAATGTTTTGTGAAGTGCAGAAATTTGAGGCTTGCGTGGGTTTCTGTCAAAATTCTGTTTTGGCATCTCTGAAATTGCTTTAAAGAGTTCCTGCCCTCACCTTCTGGGTACCAGTTACCTCTTTGAAAATAAGCTTTTCATCTGACACGTATAAGTAAGTTGGTAATACCCTATCCAACTAAAGAAGATCTGTATGTGCATCCATAATTTCAGAGAATCCAGATCTCTATTTGCTGTCTGTAGGTTAGGTACAGGAGCTGTGTTTTACCCCAGGACTTTTTTGTATTGTGTGATAAGAATTACAGCATCCAGACTTATTAAAGTCAGAAATCCAGTCGCTATAAACAGAATTTAAACTGGTTTTAATTCAGCCTAAAAAATTGTAGTGGTTTTCAGCTTGGGTCAATGACAGCTTGCAGCTAACAAGCTTTGCCCTTGCTTTTGACAAAAGGTAGAATAGGACCTGAGAGATGCTTGTCACCCTAGGTTTCCTTTCCCTTGCTTGTTAAAAGTAAATTCCACTTCGTTAACAGCCAGTCGTTCAATGCTCAGGTTTCAAGGCAGCGTCCAAAGGAAGTGGACTTGTTCTCCTGCAGCTGGGGCTGGGAAGAAGCAGGTCATGAGGGTGCTTGCATGGGCTGATGCAGTTGCCAGGTGCCTTGCCTTCCACTCCCTTGGCAAGGGGCTGGTGGGTTTCTGACGGGAAGCTGGAAGCGATGCAGAGAAACCCCATCTCTCTGTGTACTTTGGCGCCTGGACAATAGCGCGTTTGTGATTTGGAGATTTGACTTAATCACACACTGGTAGCAGAGAATCTTTATTTTTATTTTATCATTTGCTGGATAATAAATATCTCCTGCAGGTGCTGAGCTAGCAGTCTTATTCAAGGCTTGTTTAAAGATCTCGTCTTTTAACAACTGATATTTTTTCATGATGCCATGGGAAATCAGCTCTCTCTTAGTCAATTTGTAACGTATTTTCATATTATTAAGTTCAGTTATTTATATTTATTGCTGACTACTTCTCCCTTGGTTCAAGAAGTGATGAATTTGTTTCATCCAAAAGACCTCATCCTCCCCATCCTCCTCGTAACAAGGCTGATGCCATCACAAGATTTGCAGTGCATCCACTTGACAGTGTCAACACAATGTTGTCAGACAGACAGGCTTCGTATGTTTAAGAAGTGTTTGAGCTGATAAATGTGCATATTAACCAGTCAGCAGTGTGTTGTCTCTTGCATCCTCAGGGCGACAGAATTATTGTACTTCACATCTTAGTTTTCTTAAACAAAGAGCCTGTCAGACTTGATTAGCCAAGAGGCACCTGAATATATTGACTTAAATATAGAAATTGTTTGACACAGCTGTTTATATTCAGAAATAAAAGTGCCTACTTAATCCTTTTAAAGAGCTTATAGAAAGGAAGGAGGTGGAGCAGCGAAACCCATGAAATGCGCTGTGTTCCTCGCTGCCTTGCAGCACTTCTGCTATTTTTGTATCAACGTTCATTGAAGAGAGCGTGCTTAAACAAGAGAGAAAAGGCTGGTAGACGTGTTTACTTAGGAGAGAAGTCAGAGCAAGGAAGCTTTTTCTATTTTTTTTATTTTCTCTGAGAAGATTCAGGAAACATGGGGGAGAAGAAAACTTGTGGCACAGGGAGGTGATGGTGAACCCAGGCTGACTTCATGGGCAAGGAAGGAAGGTGTCACAGTTACAGAGAGGGTATATATGAACAGTAGTCTTCAAGCAGAGTGTGTATGATCCAAAAGAGCACCTAGTTCAAGAAAGTCATAAAGCAGACCTTTTTATTTAAGTATTACCAATTCCTAACCTGTGTGAGTCGTATCAGTGTTGATTCCAGAAGACAGAAAAAGCTGTTGAACTTTCAGTTACTTCATAGGCATGCGGGTTGTCATCCTGAGCAGGGCAAGTTCATCCCATAAAGTAACACAGGGAGCAAGGTTTGGCCTTTGCTCATTCAGTGAACACACCTCTGAAATCCGCACCAGTAACCATGGATTTAGGAACCCCAGTAAAATCATAATCTAAGTGCTCTTGCAAGACTATTTGGAGTGCCTTAAACCTGCAAATCCATGGCAGCTTTGCTTCAACAAAAGAATTGGTGATTGTATTAATCTAAAGGTAAAAAGGACTAACAAATGTAGCTTTTCATTGTGTTCTTTCATTTGGGATTAAATCTGAGTATGATTTTTTTTTGTTTAAATGTCTTCTGTGATTTTTAGCATATTGTAGAAATCTATAATGAAAGCAAAAGTAGAGAGATGGTTGAATGGGAGACAGCTGGCTCTTCTGACACTTAGGCAGTTGTGGGAGGCTGCTTGGGATTTCAGGGTAGGTGGACTAACTGGATGCTTCTGTAGAAGTGCAGGAAGATTTGGTCACGACTGTACAGGCATTTGAAATGTCTTCTCTGAACGTTATACATGATTCTATCTGGACATAAATGAGTTGGTCCATGCTTTTTAGAGCTGTTTTCCATGTTCTTTTCAGACTTCAGCAGACATATGAGCACCAGTTTGCATTTGGATTATGTGTGGAAGCTTATCTGTGTAAGCATAAAGGCTTAGCTCAGCTCCTTTGTCTCTTTTACATGTAGGTGCTTTTGATGTTCTGGGAGGGGCTGAGGTGCTGTTGGTCAGCCTTCCATTCTCTGTCGGGCAAAGTTTTGGGCAGTGCATTAGATTGAGCTTGATTGTTGATCCAACACCACCAAATTCTTCGCAGACTATGAGCTGGTCGTTACGAGAGAAGCTGCTTACCAACAGCTCAGACGGTTGTCATTTGAGTTTTAGCTGATTCGGTGGGGCCAGTAATTTCCTTCTGGCGACATCTGGATAAGGTGTTGAAGTCAAGAAAATTGTCCCTCTGATTTATACATTAATTCAACAGTTACTCAAACATCGAGGTTTCATTTTCACAAAGCCTCTCTTTGTTTTGATGAGTAGAGGTGAGCTTCCACACCTTGGTTGTCAAGAAGATAGTACATGATTTTGTACGTGCATGAAAAAAACAAGAGAGTCAGTGATGTTTTTAAGGATAGTTCTGTGCTAGGTACAAGTTAGTTTCCTGATGGAACGCTTGCATAAAATGTTTTGTCACTCAGTTGCAGAGCTTGCCAGTCCTGGTGAATCCCTCTCTTCTCAGTTGAAAATAACCCCACCTCTTTCTTTGATAACAACAAAAGTAAAACTTTGTGGTTTCTTTTCCCTTTTTGTAGCAACAAAGAAGAGAACGGGAAGCTCGGAGGCAACAGGAGCGTGAGCAAAGGCGGAGGGAACAGGAAGAAAAAAGACGTCTGGAAGAAATGGAGAGGAGACGTAAGGAGGAGGAAGAGAGAAGAAGAGCAGAGGAGGAAAAGAGGAGGGTAGAAAGGGAGCAGGTGAGTCCATGATACATATATATATGTAATAGATTTGTTTCTTCTAAGTTCAAATCTTATTTTCCAAAAAAATTGTAAGACTAAATCAGTGTAGAGACAGCCTTATGCTGACATTTTCATCTTTGTTGTCTCTGACAGCAAACACACTAACATAGATATGTAGGGCTTTTTGGAAAATTCTGGCAGCCTCAGTGTTCCCTCAAAAAGAGCTCTTGTTATGGTACTTACTCTAAATTCAGCTCTGGCCTCTGAGCTTGACTAAAAACGAGCAGAATTGGCAAAATCCTCAGTGGGGCTGAAAATCGTTTCTAGACTTGTCTTGCTGGGTCAGTGGTTCTTGCAGGACATGCTCCATCTTCAGGAGGCCTCAGAGAGAAAGGCTGCTCTGTTCCGTGTCAGCTGCTTGCACACTGAATCG